>NC_056729.1:187685249-187797749 GCF_019279795.1 Protopterus annectens
AGCTATTTATAGATTTAACATGCTCTATTTCTATTTGAGCTATACTTTTCGCAACAATAAGTTGATAACTTAAAGCAAATAATGCAGCTCATTAGTTCTTTAAATTTAATTATAATAAAATCTAATATTACTTTTCTGGTATTTTTTACAACTGTGTCAAATTTTTGAGATTTAAATTACTGGGTTTCGATCTTAATGTATTAACATTCCATTTTATTATTAAAATAACAGTATTTTTATTTAGGACATGTTCAAGAAACGGTACAATAATCCTACTAATTCTGACTCTCGTTTTTTCTCTCTTTCTTTCTCTTTTTTTGGTTTTATGTTTTATATATATATATATATATATATATATATATAAGGAAAAGACACCAAAGGAAATGGTATTGGAATTTTTCAGTGTAACTGGTGGCTGGAACATTAAATAATAATAAATCCTTACAAAGGAACCATAATTGTTATATAAATATTGAGAATTTTGCCCAAATTTCTTTCAAAACGGTATACTTGTAAAATATATGTCTTAGATCTGTTATTACCTAGAAGTCACAGCTCAAGCATATAGTCATACTTTGTAAATCTCTTGCCAGTTTTACTGACTGTAAGGAAGGCTCCATGCAAAAGATTTCAATAAACATTTTCCAGATTAAGGAGGAAATACTAATGATATTTTGACAGTTTTTATGGTAAATGTAACCCAACATGATTTATTTATATTCATTGAGTTTGACAAAATATTTTAATATAGTTTTGATAACAAGGATATAGAAATTGCCTTAACTAGTAATGTAATGTTAATATATTACAATATTGGTGAATAAGATTATCTTTCTTGTCCCATCTTCTGTTGTATTTCCAAGTATAAGTTAGTCAGTTATTTAGTTAGTTAGTTAGTTAATTAGTTATTTCCAGTTATTGGAATCTATGCTCCTGAAGAATCTAAGCAGAAAGAATTTCCTAGCAAGGTTTTGGCATTTTAGCAGATACAAATAACTAAAAATACAATGTAAGCCCCAAGAAGTATATTATATTTCAAGTATTGTCTGCCATTGCTAAAACTCTTAAAAATGGACTTTTTGATTTTACTTTTATTTACATGAATAATTTATCCTGCATAAAACAAGACTATATTCTGAACTAACTAGAAATAAAATCATTCCAACATAGCCACCCTCATGATAGACTAATGCTGAAAACCGCTGAACACCATAGCTTCTAAACCTACTGCTTGCCCCATTTCCTTTCTAATGACTGAAAACTATATCTAACTATATTATAGTTCTTCCTTCCATCAGTGTAGATGACGCAGGACTGATGATGATCCAGGAAAGAATCCTACTTCAGTGACTGGTTTTGGCAAAACACAGAAGGGGGCTAGTCCTACTCCGATCACCCTCGCTGCATATTGCTTTGATTTGCTTTTCACTTTACCTCAGTTCCCAACAACCCCAGTATCATCATATTTATACATCCATAACCACCCCAAAAGGAAATAATCCAATCATCTAGCGGAAAAATAAATTAAATAGTCCTATATAGGAGTAATGCATTATTTATCTTTTACTAGCTTCAGAACTGGTGAGTTAAAAAATATTTCAATGGATGTAGAAAATAGAATACAGAATATAGAATACAGAATATAGAATATAGAATATAATAGGAATTTTTAACTGGTGCTAACACTTTTGTCACTCGTCCCTCTCTAGCATAGATTACAAGCAGGTGGGGTATTTCATTTACATGCTTTAATACATAGAAACACATCTCGATGAATAGCAGCATCATAAAATGCAAGTGAACTGATTAACAGACAGACCATATATACATATATGCTTACAGCTCAGCAGCTTACTACAAAATGGCAGTCAGACTTGTACATGCTCAGTATTTATATACTTGTGCAAGCCCTTGGATTGCTTCTTAAAGATACATGCATACACATTTATCTACATCCTCCCTCTTAAAATGATTGCCCTTAGCAAAACCAACATTAGAGTTAGATATGCATCATTATAGACATTAGAAACAAACACAACATTCATGTCCAAGTTGCTGTGTATCTATTACAAGGTCTGAAGATATGGCCAGATCTCATAACATAACAACCTGGACTGAATTTAGCAACAGGCACAGTCGGCTGTGAACAACTCAGATCAGGAACTTCTGGATTTGTCACAGGAATGGGAATATTCTCCAGAACTCCATCTAGAATTGAAACACAGGACAACTCACTCTGAGATAAAGAGTCTTTCTCACAGGCTATGTGCTGTGGTATAGACTTGGATACTAGTCTTAAATGTTTCCAGTTCCATCTAAACTCTTCTCCTTGTGATTACAATCTCAGCTTTAGGCAAATACTCTTCTCGACTCCAATCTGATCGTAACATTTGGGTCTGTATTATAACCTTGAAGAGTCAGCTTTTTGAGCACCTAAAGGTTGACCGTAAACAGCGAAAGTTGAAAACCACGAACAGCCACTTCTGCAAATTTTTTCATAGGGAAAAAATTTGCTTGGCCGGCGAAGAGACAAATAAACTTTCAAACCCTAATAAAGTGGGTGCTTCACCCCCCCCCGATGTGGGAGTCTGTGCCCCCCACATCTCCCCTACCTAAATATAGCAACTCTGAGATTGCTCTACATGGAGAAAAGTGCAAATTTCTTATAATGGCCAAGCAAATTTTTCCCCTGTGAAAAAATTTGCCGAAGTGGTCGTTCACAGTTTTCAGCTTTTGTTGTTTACTGGTCGACCATTAGGTGTTCGGAGAGCTGATGCTTTGAGGTTATAATATAGACCCTAACCTTTGGACATTTGCATCTCTACCACTTCTTGTAATAGACTAAGCAGTTTGCTGGTCTTATTGTCGTAGGACTTGTGGTTTTAAATGCTTCATGAACATAGTGGTTTTCACTGACCTGTTGTTCTTGACACATGAAACCAACAATTGACTACTGATCAGTAATGTGGTTCTGGTTTGTCACGACAAAAGTCTCTGGGAAGGTTAACCAAGATGTTTATCATGAGGAATATTTCTGAGATTCATGAGAATCAGGAAAACATAACTATTATCTCATTTTGACTTTTCTAGTAACTGTTTTGCTATTTGAACTGCACGTTCTGCTGAACCATTTGACTGCGGATACTACAGGCTACTCATGACATGAGTAAAGTCCCATTCTTTGGCAAATCATTTGAACTGTTTGCTTGTAAACTGTATGCCATTGTCAGAAATAACTTTGTGCAGACTACCATGGACAGCAAAATGATGCTTCATCTTAGTAATGACAGTACTGGATGCAAGGTTAGGATGTAGATCAATTTGAAACCAATTTGAATAAGAGTCTACTAACACCGAATAATGCTGACCATTCCACTCAGAAATGAAGGTGGCTACTGTTGACCAAGGTAGCTCCTTCTTTTGATGTGGCTTAGTTCTGGTACACAAAGAACAAGATAAAAGTACTGTCTCAGTGTCTTGTGACATAGATGGCCAAAATACCAGTCCTTTCACCGTTTTTTTGGTAGGGTCTGCTCCAGAGTGACCATGATGCAAGATAGTAATGTACTATTTTTGAAAAGGACTTTGGAACAATTACTTTTGGACCTTTCATAATGATGCCATTGTCAGACAAAATCTCATGTCTGTATAGAAAATAAGGTTGCACTTCTTGAGGTAAGCTAGATTGCTTTGACAGCCATCCTTGATTGATAAAGTGGTTTAGCCTCTGTAAAACTGGATCTGTGACAGTGTGTTTCTCTCAGCTCATCAAGATGTGTGGAAGAAAAATTTCTCACTTCCATGACTTCAAAATCAAGGTTCTCATTCTCATGCTGTTTAGTGGTGTTTCTGGGTGATCTGAGCAAGTTATCAGCAAGATAAAGAAGTTTGCCTTTCTTGTAGACAATAATGAAATTATACTTCTGCAATCTCTGTATCATACGTTGCAGTCTTGCTGGAGCTGAATGCATAGGCTTTCTCAAGATAGTGTCTATAGGTTGGTGGTCTGTTTTGATCAAGATAGGTCTACCATAAACATAATCATGGAACTTTGAACATGCAAACACAATTGCCAAAATCTCTTTCTCCATCTGAACATACTGCATTTTAATTTGAGTAAGAGTGCATAGGGAACAGATTGACCATCTTGTGGAATAACTGCACCAAGACCAAATTTCGTAGCATCACAGGGAAGTGTAACTGGTTTGTGAACATCATAGTATCTGAGAGTTGGTGGACTAGCAATTCTCTGTTTCACGAAATCAAATGATCTTTGGTGCTGCTCTAACCAGGACCATGATACATCTTTACATGTCAGCTCTCTAAGTGGTGCAGAAAGTTGGCTCAAGTCTGGGATGAACTTGTCTAGATAGTTAACCATGCCAAGAAAACATTGCAGGGCTAGAACATTGTCTGGATCTAACATCTCAAGAATGGCTGTTTGTTTAGAAGGGTCTGGTTGTAGGCCTGAACTAGTAAATAAATGACCAACATAAGTAACCTCTCGAAGCCTGAATTTGCATTTCTATGGCTTGAGGTTAAGATTCACTTGATGTGATCTCTTCAGAACTTTTCTGAGATTTCTGTCATGCTCAGTGTCACCATCACGTCCTATTAGTATTTTGTCTAATATAATAGCACAAGGATACCCCGAAAAAAGTTGCTCCACTGCACGTTGAAAAACTTCACTTGCAGAATTTATCCCAAATGCCGTTCACAAAAATATGTACCTGCAAAATGGAGTGCTGAACGTAGTGAGCAAAGATGATTTATTGTCAAGCTGAACTTGCCAAAATTAACTCTTTGCATCTAAGACAGAAAAAACAGTGGCATTTGGTATCAGAACTGCGACTTCTTCGACTGTGCTCATTGGATGATGAGGTCTTTTTAGTGCTTTGTTCAAATCTCAAGGATCACTGCATAATCTGATGTCATCTGAGGTCCTGTTATGAGCTACCACCATGGAAGGTACCCACTCAGTTGGTTCTGTAACTGGACAAATCACATCTTGTCAGACCATTTTACCTAGCTCAGCTTTGACTCTGTCCTGCATAGCTATTGGAACTTTTTGAGCTGCCCTGATAACTGGACTGACAACTGTGTCTAATTTCACGGAGTAAACAACTGGAAGCTTTCGTAGTTTGTATTTGAAAAGATCAGCATAGGTAGAAAAATGTACTGGGTGAAATTACAGTAGTGGTCTTTTAAGCAAACATGATGAACTTCCTTATTAAATGAAAGCAGTCGCATTTTGAAACAGTCTCTGAGCCCTAGTAATGACTGGACATGCTTCTTGACCACATAGAATAACAAGTAGCAACATCTCCCAGCAGAGTAACATGAAAGTCCTACTAAGCCTTCAGTCTGAATTTCTTCACCACCACAGGCAACAAGCTTTACACACTTTGTCAAATCAAGCCTTTCACCATGACACACTCTAACAAATGCTTTAAAGAATGATTTAAAAACTGAAGAGAAAAAGCACTTATAGCAATTAAACTTTAACACTAAAGAACTAAAAATAAAAAAATAAGAAAACATGCCAAGGTGAAGCTGCAGTTTAGCACTTTAATTGTTTAATTATAAATAGAACTTCTTCAGAACTAACTGGAAACAATAGATACCAACTCTTAAATAATGTGTACACTTCAAGAAAACACGGCATGTACCATAAATAGGTGTCAGAAACCAAGAACCAATTATTTATTGTCTTAAAGCTTATTCATCTATCAGAAACAGTGACTTCAGTGGCTGCTAGTACAGTAACCTGTCATCAATCAAGGAAAAGTGTATTATTGGTGGGATTAGGTCACTTCATGCATTACATAATGAAGCACATTTAACATTTATATTCTCATTGAGACCCGGAGTGGTCTCCGCACTTAATAAAAACTGCCATCTAAGCTCTTTGAGTTACAGGAGGATGTCACAATCCCAAAAAACTAATCTATTTGCTCAAAAAATAGGAATTTAAAGACAGTGAAATTTGAATAAAAAAGGCTGTGCCTACCCAACACATTACTGTTATCATGCGCTCTGATAGCTGCCAAATGCTCTTTAACTTGATCCATAGGTTCATAGGTTCATACTAGGCTATCTGCCCTAGGGCATTTATAAGCCTAGCCAGAGTGTGTTTGGCTTTCGCCACCCATTTTAAATTAATTTTGCTATGCCCTTTTTCGAGGTTAGTATACTGTGCCTCTGTCTAACAGTGACACAGAAGTGATACCCGGGGTAAACCTACGATCTCCCTTCCACTCATCAAGATTCCTCTTGAAGAGAGTCAATGAGGGACTCTGCCTAACCTGGACTGGGATTTTATTCCAGAGTGAAGGGAGCCTCTGAGTTATGAATCTGTCCCTCCAGCATGTCCTATTTATTTCAGTGCTGAGGTTCAAGTCTCTCGAGCACGTAGCTCGATGGGATTTGGATTTTCTGAGGTGCAGCATGTCCATTAATTCCAGGTTGGACATGGCTTTATACGTCAGGCACAGATCGCCTCTGAGCAGGTGGTATGCCACTGAGTAGAGCTGGAGTTTCTTTAACCAGGCAGCATATGGCATCTGTTTGAGCCCTTTGATCCTCTTGGTGAGGTACTTTTGGGGTCTTTCCAGTTGCTGCAGGTGTCTGGTAAGGTACATCCCAAAAGGGGCATTGTACTCAATTATGGGCCTGATGAGGGATGAGTAAAGAGGCATGATGACCTCCACTGATCTAGATGTGAATCCCTTCATGATTAGGTGGGCTATATAAAATGTTTTTCTAACCACTTTGGCCACGTGGTTGTCAAATGAGAGATTGCTATCAACTTGGGTCCCCAGGTCCCTAATTACTTCTTCTGTACTTAATGGATTACCACTTATGTGGTAATTTGTGGGCACTTTGTTTTTGCCAAAGGGGATGACCATACACTTTTTGGCGTTTAGCTTGAGGCCATGGCTCTGGCACCAGCTGTCTGTTTCTATGAGGCCCTTTTGGAGGATGCTTGTGTCAGCTGGAGAGTCGATTATGGCGCCCAGTTTGCAGTCATCTGCGAACTTGGTCAGCCACAGTCCTTCCATGTTGGCCTGTACCTCCGAGAAATATATACCGAACAAGAGAGGTCCCAGGACTGAGCCTTGTGGGATGCCACTTGTAACTGGTTTGGAGTCTGACATGGCTCCAGCAATTCTAACCATGTGGGTTCTGTCCCTGAGCCAGTTTGCAACCCATCTAGTGACATAGGGGTTTATATTTAAGCTGGTGAGCTTATCTATAATGCCCGAGTGGGGTATTGTATCGAAGGCTTTTGCGAGGTCCAGGTAGGCTGTGTGGACCACCTTCCCTTCGTCAATGGCCTTGGTGACTGTTTCAAAGAAATTGACCAGGTTTAAGAGGCAGGATCTGCCCTTAACAAAGCCGAACTGGGTAGGATCCAGTGTCTGTAGGTCCCCAATATCTTTATTTATGAGGTCCATGGATGATCCTTTCCATAGCTTTGCAGACCAAGCTAGTCAGGCTTATGGGGCGATAGTTTCCAGGATCCGTTGAGGCACCACCTTTGTGGAGAGGGACCACTGTTGCTGTACGCCACTCTTTGGGTACATATCCTGTAGTAAGGCTAAGATTGAACAGGAGTTTTATGTTTGGGTTTAGCTCTTCTTGGAGTTCATGTAGGACGCAGTCCGGGACACTGTCTGGTCCCATTGATGCTGTGTTTTTTGCTTTGGAGAGGGCGGCTCTTACCTGAGCATCTGAGATGTCAGGGGGGCAGCACTCTGCTGGGATAGATATTTGCCCTTTTGGTGGGGAGGGGGGGGTTTGCACTGTACCTGTCAGCTAGATGTTGGCAATGTCTGTGGGTTCGGTGTATTTTTTGTCATTTTGGACTAATTCTGAGCATATCTGGGAATTCCCACCCAGGTTTCTAACATAACTAAAGAAAGCCTTGTGATTATCCTTAGTGTCCTGTGCAATTTTTCTCTCAAAGCTGGCCTTAGACGATTTTATGAGTGCCCGTAGTTTTTTGCTAATACTGATCAGAGATGCCTTCCCTTTTTGGGATTTTGCTCTATCATGTTGTAGCTTCCTCCTTCTATTGTATAGTTTGTTTATGGCTGGGGTCCACCAGACAGGACGTCTGCCTTTGGAGGATTGGGTCTTGGTTTTATTTGGGATTGCATGATCCATGCATTCCTGAAGGTGTTCATAGAATGTGTTTATAAAGAATTCTGCGGTCTGGGCCGTATTTTCCACAGGCCCGGGGGCTTTGAAGGATTCCACCTTGGTTTTGAGGAGTGTGAAATTTGCTTTAGAGAAGTTTTTCACTGTGGTTTTCTGGGCAGGGGGTTGGGTCGGGATGTGAATATCCAGTGAGATTAGTTTATGGTCTGATCTTACCAGTGAGGGATACACTTCTGGTCTGGAGCATAGAGTCCCCATGTTGGTGATGATCAGGTCCAGTATGTTTTCCCCTCTTGTGGGAGTGGTAACAAGCTGTTCCATAGCATTTGTGTTTATAAATTCTAGGAACCTTTGGGCTAGGGTGTTGGAGCTAGAGTAATGCTCCCAGTCTATGTTTGGGTAGTTGAAGTCGCCCAATATAATGGTGTTTGGAGAGACCTTCATATTTTCCAGTGTTCTCAGGAAGGCTGAGTGGGGTTCCTGGGTTTGGGAGGGTGGTCTGTAGCAGGCTAAAAACTGGAAGGCAGTTTTACCCACTGTTAGTTGCTCATGGATAGTCTCTGATGCTTCGTGCTGTGCCACCAACCTGGAGGTGTGGGTATCTTTGACAAATATTGATACTCCCCCTCCTTTTATGGTTCGGTCCAAGTTTTGGGGCCGAAAAGCATGGTATGAGGTATAATCTGGTAGTGCTGGGGTGCTCTCAGGAGCCTTGAACCAGGTTTCTGTTACTGCACAGATATTGATGTTCTCCATGCTAAGGAGAGTTTCGAGTGCATGCATCTTGAGGTTTAGACTTCTGGCGTTGAGTAGCATTACTCTTAGTTTCTTATCCCTTGTGATACCTATGGAGGTGGGTTTGTCTTTTGAGCCTTGCCTAAAAAAGGCACTATGGGGGTATCAAGAGCCTTTGCCAATATCTGAAAGCCCAGGGGTGACAGGTGCAAGCCATCCCTAGCGAAGCATCGTGGCTTGTCGAGCATGTCATCCCAGGCTGACAGGCATTGGATCCCCTTTGAATGACACCAATACTTAAGCCAATTGTTGAAATTGATCATCTTGTCTTCATATTGTGGCATCATTCTTGGTGAGAGTAAGATGCTACTCAAGGTCAGGGTCATACCGGCCTGGGCTACATGCTCAGAGAGCTCCTCTATGTCTCTTTTCATGTAGTCCGGTACGTCTCAGGTCATTCACACCAGCATGGACAATGACTGAGTCATATTTGTACTTGCATTGGAGTGACCTGAGTGCTTCTGTTATGTGGCGGATCCTAGCACTCGACAGGCAGCTCACCGTGACCTTCTCCTTGTTCAGCCTGGTGAGCGGGACGTCAGTGTGCCTGACGATAGAGTCACCTATTACAAGTGTATCAGGTGTGTTGTTTAGCCTTAAGGGCTGTGACTGTTTGGCACACTGGCTTTGTGAGCTATGTGTTGCACGTGTTTTGTTTTGGGGTAGCGGTTGCTTGGGTGTCTGCTTTGGAGGTCTCTGCTGCTTAGGCAGATTTTTATTTAGAGCCTCCGAGTATGTTTTTGTGTGTTTATGTGTTTGGTTTGCTGTCGTGGTAGGTCTATGTGAAACTGGAATTGTAGTGAGTGTGGTTTCCTTCTCCTCCTGACTGGTTACACCAGTACTGAGTTGAGAGAGCTTAGCCTCCAGTTTGGCTATATGGTTGCATCTCTCACATGTGTTGGAATTTGTTGGGAGGAGGAGAGGTTTGTCTGTTTACATGAGGCAGTTGTAACATTGCCTCAAGATTCCCAGATTCACCAGCTGGACCAGAGAGGAGATTGACAACTGACCTTTGGATATGCTGGAATAGTATTGGGAATTCCTTTATAATTGAAAAAAAAGGGCCAATGGGGAACAAGGTACTCAAGGGGAGTTTGTGAAGGTATAGTGCTTTTAATTTTATAGTGCTGACTTAGTGAGCAAGTGCCAGGTAACTTAAATGCAATGTGTTACAGGTAACTTAAATGCAAAAATGACAAACAGTAACTTTCCTTCAAGTGAAACAAGGAAATAAGTACAGTAAGTAATGCAGATATCACTAGGGATCCACAGAAGTGCTGAAAAGCCACGTTTTAGGTGAAATTAGCATTTCAGGGAAATAACACACAAACAAACAACAAGCATACAAACAAAGCTAGATTCAGCAGGCCTGGATCTAGTCTATGCTACAGCAAACAAGGTGTACCAATTTCAGTAAGAAACAGTTCAAATATGCAGGCACTATAAGCCTTTAACCAGAAATTCCCAGCTCAGAAGGGCAGAGTCCAGCCTCTCCTCCCACAAGAGTGCAGACCACAAACCTTCTTAATGTAAAATAACTGGCCTGAAGCCCAAGTGCTTAAACCATAAATAATACACTTTTAGAATAACAGACACTGAGCCCTCAATCAGCAGTTCCCAAGTTAGAAGGATGTAAGCTACCTGTCCTGCCACCACAGTGCAGGCCACAAACCTTCCTAATGTAAAACAACTGGTCTGAAGCCCAAGTGTTTAATCCAAAAGACTTAGAATGATAGCTACACTTTAATCAAGTTACTACCAAGCAGTAATAAATACAATTGAATACTTTAAAGAATGCCTGGATTAGTGCTCAAGTTATACAAACAAAGCTAGATTCAGCAGGCCTGGATCTAGTCTATGCTACAGCAAACAAGGTGTACCAATTTCAGTAAGAAGCAGTTCAAATATGCAGGCACTATAAGCCTTTAACCAGAAATTCCCAGCTCAGAAGGGCAGAGTCCAGCCTCTCCTCCCACAAGAGTGCAGACCACAAACCCTCTTAATGTAATATAACTGGCCTGAAGCCCAAGTGCTTAAACCAGAATTAATACACTTTTAGAATAACAGACACTGAGCCCTCAATCAGCAGTTCCCAACTTAGAAGGATGTAAGCTACCTGTTCTGCCACTACAGTGCAGACCACAAACCTTCTTAATGTAAAACAACTGGTCTGAAGCCCAAGTGCTTAAACTAAAACACTTATAATGAGTTACACCAAGCAGTAATAAATACAATTGAGTACTTTTAAGATGAAGCTAAAGCAAAATAAAGTAGGAAGAAACACAAATACAGTAAAAGCAGATCATTTTTTTTTTTTTTTTTTTTTATCCAAGAGCATTCTAATGGTTTTCCCCGCATAGAATGAGTGACAGTACAAACCGCCGCATAGACCACAAAAGTACTCTGGCAGTCAAAGTGTCTCTTGAAATAAATATGGACCTTGCAGTGAATAAAAGTGTAAATTGAACCCACGTAGATGTATGGGCATGTTGTACATTTCAGACAAGCGAGCATACCAGGCATGGAATCTGCTCTGATTGTATTAATCAAACATGAAGGGTCATTTTTTTCAAACATAACTTTTAATTCAGTAGTTTTTTTGTATGTGAAATTGGTGAATCTCCCAATACTCCCTACAATTCACTGCTAGAACTAAGAATGTTCCAGTTTTTGAAACAATTTCTCTAATGGCTTGCATATCTCTAGAAATAGGTAAGAGTAACTGGATTGTCCGTTTGTAGTCTGAAACAAAGTATTCTGCTGATTAACTCTAAATCCATGGCTCAAAATCGGTTTATGTTTGCTCTGTCTCTGGGGAGCACCCTGTGCATAATTACTGCCCACAAGTTGTTCACGATAGTGTCTGTTTGGAAACATTTTATTGAGCAAGTCACATTCAACCCTAAATGTTTAATCATCAGTGATAAGCCATGACAATCTAATGAACTGGCCACAGACAACATTTCTTTCAAAAAAAGGTGTGTTGGCTCTTGAAATCTAAAAAATTATTTCTATATGTGTCTTTCCTGTATACGTTGGAATGAAGCACATCTGTGGAACAATCAATGGATATGACTGTGTCCAAAAAAATTATTTTAGTGCCACAACCAGAAACAACAAAATCAAGGAAGTTGATGCTATTCGAGAGTGTCTGTATATACTGGTCCAATGCCAGCCTTGACCCCTCCCACACAAAAAAAAAAATATTCTCAATGTAACTTCAGTAAATAAGAGTACAATTAAAACCTGGAATATGAACCAATATGAACCAATGTCTCAAGCTCCCATGTGCTAAGAACAAGATTTGCGTATGCTGGAGCCATTTTGGACCCCATTGCTACACCTTTCATTTGCCGGTATACTTTATTCTTGAAATGGATAAAGTTATTCTGTAGTACTGTTAAAATTAATGAAGTTAGAGTATCCACTCTGCTAGTAGAAAAAACAGCATACTTCCATAGAAACAACTGGACCGCCTCAATACCCTCCTGTCGGGGAATATTATTATAGAGTGAGACTATGTCCAAAGTGACTAAAATGCATTTAGAGAAATATAGCTCAGTACAGAAAAGCTCACTCAGAAAACCCCAGGAGTCTCTGATATAAAATCTAGTAACCTGGACTAAGGGGTTAAGGACAGTCTCCATGTATTCAGATGTCCTGTCAGTTTTTGTACTTTTGTTGAAGATGATCAAACTGAAGGGAGGATTGCTGGCATCCTCATAGATGCCAAACTACTTTCTTAAACTGAGGCTGGGAACCAACATAAAAAAATATTCTTCGAGGGTGATCTGTTGGCTCTGTTCTAGTGTCTTAAGCAAATCATCAGTGCATGTAAAATTTTTATCTATCTTACTAATGTCCACTTCTTTATAAAGCTCATTGTTATGTAAAACATCTTCAGTGTTTTTGATACAAACATCTTGCTCCATCAAGACCAGCCCTGAGCCCTTATCGCTTTCATTATTCGCAAATCCCTGTCACTGCTAATTTCATTCAACGTACTCTGTTTGAGCGGGGAGGGGTTATACCATTTGTTCCATTTGGGACCATCCAGCAGATTTCTTACGTCATATTCACATACGGGACAAAAGATTGCAAGGAGCTATGCAAGACCAGATTAAGAAAGCTTTTCATCCTGGAGACTGAAGTGGTTAGTGGTTCAATGTCCTGCTCATCAATATCCTCCACATCATCTTTGTTAATAACAAAACTTTCAGATTCAACTTTCTCAAAAACAAAAGCAAATCAAGCAATACGTCAGGGATCCTGGCTCTCTGGGAGGGAATAAATGAAAATCCCTTGTTAAGCAGCTGCAAGTGCTCATCAGACAAATGTCTATTAGTTAAATTAAAGTCCGCACAAGATAAAAGCTGTTATCTGTCTCCCATTACCTTCTCATTGTACTCCATATCTTCATCGGTCTGCCTGCGAACTGCATTGTTGTCCCCCCTCATCCTCTCCCCCTCCCTCTTCCTCTCGACCCTGTGACCGATGTCTTTCCAGTGTATATATGGTTGCAATGGTCTGGTGGTAAAAGAGGCTGCTGAGCTTCAGTGAAAAAAACAGTCTGGATGCCATATCCTCAGGGGAAGCAACTGGGGGAGGAGTGTGAGGGGCACCATCCATAATTTGCTGAACCATTACTGGAGGTGTAGGAGCCTGTGGCAATAAACCTGTTTGAGGTGTTAACTGTCTTTTAGGAAACCCTTTTTTGTGTCTTAGCTTGTAGGCTGATTGATTCTGATATTGCCACAAATCCCTATTCAGTTTCTGTTTTTTATTTGAAAAGCAATGTAGCAATGTGATGGGTGATAATAGGTTAAATCATGTCAAAAAGATGACAGAATACAAAAAAGTCCTGGTGCTAAATGATAGCACTGTGTAATTCAGCTCTCTTATTTTTCAGTGAACCCAACTTGTCCTGATTATGCTTGATTACAGTATTAAGGGATGCAACCCCAGCATCGTTATATAATTTAATCAGTTCAGAATACAGGCAAGACCCTCTAGTTGTTCCATTAGGGAATTTACAAAATCTGAGACCTTGTGGAATGATGTCATCTTGCACACAGGAATTCAACAAAAAGTTGTCATATTCAACATTCTGATAATGCGTTAGCAACTGTTCCAGTTTGAAGATCAAGAATGTGCAGTTACTAGTCGCTGATTGCTCTGCAACCTGGCCTACATCTTGCTCCATGGGAAGTTGGCCATTCTCTTCAGCTAAGAAAGGATTCGCTGCTTCCTCCGTATCAGTGAAGTTAAGTATTGTGCCCATGTATGGCAAATTGTTTTGTGGCTCTTGAAGGTCAAAATTAGGCGGTGATATACCTATATACCTGGTGGTGCTCTAATGTGTTGACTGGGACTCAAACTATGGAAGTTATTATGGCAGTTGGTGCACTGGGTTATTAAATCCTGAGGTCTGTTCATGGTTTCAGTTAATGCTTACACCAGGGAAGTGAACTCTGGCAGCATTGTGTGCGACATCAAATTAAATAAAGACTGGCTACTAGAGCCTGGTTCACCCATAGGTGTGTGTCCCATCTCCCTGCTTTGGAAGAAATACTAATGCTTTAAAAACTGACTTAAAAAAGTCAAGAGAAAAAACACTTATAGCAATTAAGCTTCAACACTAAAGAACTGAAAATAAAATAAGGCTTTGTCCCTACTGAATGGTGCACTGCTACAGTCATCCCTCTCCACAAAGGAGGAGTGACCACAGACCCTGGGAACTATCACCCCATTAGCCTGACAAGTCTGATATGCAAAGCTATGGAATGCATCATCATGGACCTAATAAACAAAGATATAGGGAACATCCAAACTGTGGATCCCACACAGTTTGGTTTTATGAAGGGTAGATCATGCCTGCTCAACCTGGTCGAATTATTTGAGTCAGTCATCAAAGCTGTGGATAAAGGCAAGGTGGTTCATATAGCCTACATTGATCTGGCCAAGGCCTTTGATACCATTCCTCACTCAGGAATCACAGAAAAACCCACTAAGCTAGGCAACAACCCCTATATCACTAGGTGGGTTGCAAACTGGCTCACAGATAGAACCCACAGTGTGAAATTAGCTGACTCCAAGTCAGACTGTCAACCAGTCACTAGTGGAGTCCTACTGGGTTCAGTCCTGGGTCCTCTCCTGTTTGGTATCTACTTCTCTGAAGTCCAGGCCAACAAGAAGGGACTCTCGCTGACAAAGTTCGCAGACGATTGCAAGTTAGGAGCCATAATTAACTTTGCAAGTGATGTTGACATCCTACAGAAAGGCCTCACTGAGACCAATGACTGATGTCAGAACCATGGCCTTAAGCTCAATGCCAAAAAATGTGTTGTCATCCCCTTTGGGAAAAACCCAATTCCCATTAATTACCACATTGGTGGTAGTCCACTGAACAGAGAAGGCATCATAAGAGATCTGGGAACCCAGGTTGACAGCAACCTCTCTTTTGACCACCACATTGCCACTGTAGTCAGAAAGTCCTTCTATGTGGCACATCTCATCACTAAGGGTTTTGCATCCAGGAAGAAAGAGGTCATTGTCTCCCTCTACTCTTCCCTCATTAGGCCAATCATCGAGTACAATGCCCCATTTGGCATGTACCTCACTAGACACCTACAACAACTGGACAGGCCACAAAAATACCTCACAAAGAGGATCTTAGGCCTTAAATACTTGTCCTATATGGACAGACTAAAAAAACTCCAACTATTCTCTGTCTCATATCACGTACTTAGAGGCGATCTCTGCTTGACTTACAAAGTCATGTCTGACCCAGCTCTGTTAGAAATGCTGCATCTAAAGAAATCCCAATCCCTCCACACTACATGCTCCAGAGACCTCAACCTCATTATCACAATCAACAGAACATGCTGGAGGGACAGGTTCATTACCCAGAGGCTGCCCATGCTATGGAATAGACTTCACATACATGTGAAGCGGAGCACTTCAGTGGCTGTCTTCAAGAGAAATCTTGACGAGTGGATGAGAAATAGAAAATTCACCCAGGGGATCACTCCAGTGGCTCTACTTGACAGAGGCACTGGGAACTAAGGTCAGGTGGCACGATGTCAGGGTAATCCTATAGGCTATGTTTGTAAAGGCTCCAGGGCCATTAGCCTAGTACACACCTATGAACCTATTAACCTATAAAAGTAACAAATAAGAAAACACACTGAGGTGAAGTTGCAGTTTAGCACTTTTGTTCTTTAATTAGACATAGAAATTCTTCAGAACTAACTGGAAACAATAGATACCAACTCTTAAACAATGTGCACACTTCAAGAAAACATGTCATGTACCATAAATTGGTGACAGAAGCCAAGAACCAATGAGTTATTGTCTTTAAGCTTATTCACCTACCAGAAACAGTGTCTTTAGCAGCTGCTAGTACAATAACTAATCATAAATCAAGGAAAAGTGTCTTATTGGTAGGATTAGGTCATGTCATGTACTCCATAGTAAAGTACATTTAACATTTATATTCCCATTGAGATCTGGATCGGTCTCCACATTTTATAACAACTACCATCTAAAGCTCTTTGAGTTCTTGCAGGGTGTCACAATCTCCAAAAAAAAAATATTCCATTTGCTCAAGTATTAGGAATTTAAAGCCAGTGAAATTTGAACAAAAAAGACTGTGCCTACCCAACACATTATTGTTGTCACTCACTCTAACTGCCAAATGCTCTTTAATTCGGTCTGAGAGATGTCTAATGGTTCTCCCCACATAGAATGAGTGACAGTACAAACTGCCACATAGACCGCAGAAGTACTCTGCTAGTCAAAGTGTCTCTTGAAACAAATACAGACCTTGCAGAGATTAAAAGTGTAAACTGAACCCATATAGATGCATGGACATGTTACACATTTCCCACAAGTGAACATACCATGAATGGAATCCGTTCTGATTGGATTAATCAAAAATGAATGGTCATTTTTTTCAAACATAACTTTTAATGTGGTAGTTTTTTTGTATGTGAAATCGGTGAATCTCCCAATACTGCCCACATTTCACTGTTAGAACTAAGAATGTTCCAATTTTTTAAAACAATTTCTCTAATAGCTTGCATATCTCTTCAAATAGGCAAGAGGAAACTGCATTGTCTGTTAGTAGTCTGAATCAAAGTACTCTGCTGATTAACTGTAAATCCATGCCTCAAAATCGGTTTAAGTTTGCTGTATCTCTGGGAAGCAACCTGTGTATAATTACTACCCACAAGTTGTTCAGGGTAGTGCCTGTTATGAAACATTATATTGAGCAAGTCACATTCAGTGCTAAATGTTTCATCATCAGTGATAAGCCGTGACAATGTAATGACCTGGCCACAAACAAAATTTTTCCTCATAAAAGAGTGGTCTTGGCTCTGAAAATTCAAAAAATTATTTCTATATGTCCCTTTTTTGTATACATTGGAATGGAGCACACCGATGGAGCAAAGGACATGACTGTGTCCAAAAAATGTATTTTAGTGCCACTACCAGAAACAACAAAATCCAGGAAGTTTATGCTGTTCGACAGTGTCTGTATAAACTGGTCCAATGCCAGCCTTGACCCTTCCCACACAAAAAAATATCATCAATGTTACTTTGGTAAATGAGAACACAATTAAAACCTAGAATATGAACCAATATTTCAAGCTCCTATGTGCTAAGAACTAGATTTGTGTGTGTTGGGGCTATTTTGGACCCCATTGCTACACTTTTCATTTGCTGATATATTTTGTTATTGAAATGGAAAAAGTTTTTCTGTAGTACTGTTAAAATTAATAGAGTTAGTGTGTCCACTCTGCTGGAAGAAAAACCAGCATACTTCTGTAGGAAAAATGGACCACCTAAATACCCTAATGGTGGGCAATATTAGTGTAGAGTGCAACTATTTCCAAAGTAATTAAAATGCATTTAGTGAAATCTATCTCAGTACAGAAAAGCTCATTCAGAAATCCCCAGGAGTCTCTGATATAAAATCTAGTAGCCTGCACTAAGGGGTTAAGGACAGTGTCCATGTATTCAGATATCCTCTCAATATTCGTATGCTTGTTGGAGATGACCAACCTGAAGGGAGGATCGTTGGCATCCTTATGTATTTTAGGAATGCCAAACAACTTTCCTAAACTGGGGCTGGGAACCAACATAAGAAGATATTCTTCAAGGGTGATCTGTTAGCTTTGTTCAAGTGTCTTAAGAAAATTGTCAGTGCATGTAAAATGTTTATCCACCTTACTAATGTCCACTTCCCTATACAACTCATTGTTATGTAAAACAGCTTTAATTTTATTAATATAAACATCTTGCTCCATCAAGACCAGCCATTTGCCCTTATCAGCTTTCATTATTCACAAATTCCTGTCACTGCTAAGTTCACTCAAAGCACTCTATTCGAGCGGGGTGAGGTTATACCATTTGTTCCTATTGGGACCATTCAGCAGATTTCTTAAGTTATATTCATATACCTGCATAAAAGATTGCAAGGAGATATGTAGGACCGGATTAAAAAGTCTCTTCCTCCTGAGTACCAAAGTGGTTAGTGGTTCAGTATCCTGCTCATCATCCTCTACGTCATCTTCATTAAAAATCTTTCAAATTCAACTTTCTCAAAAATAAATGCAAATCAAGCAATATGTCAGGGATCCTGGCTCTCTGGGAGGGAATAAAAGTAAATCCCTTGTTAAGCAGCTGCAAGTGTTCATCAGACAAATGCCTATTAGCTAAATTAAAGCCTGCACAAGATAAAAGCTGCTGTCTGTCTCCCATTACCTTCTTTTTCTACTTCTGACCGTATTGGTCTGCCTGTGAACTGCATTGTTGTCCTCCTTTGTCCTCTCCCCCTCCCTCTTCCTCTCGACCCTGTGACTGGTGTATGTCCTATGTATATATGGTTGCAATGGTCTGGTGGTAAAAGAGGCTGCTGACCTTCAGTTGAAACCAGTCTAGATGCCATAGCCTGAGGGTAGGCAACTGGGCGAGGAGTGTGAAGGGCGCCATCCATAATTTGCTCATTCATTACCAGTGTCATAGGAACCTGTGGTAATAAACCTGCTTGAGGTGGAAACTGTCTTTTAGGAAACCCTTTTTCATGACATAACTTGTAGGCTGTTTGATTTTGATATTGGCACAAATCCCTATTCAGTTTCTGTTTTTTTTCTGAAAACTAATGTAGCAATATGGCAGGTGATCTTAGGTGAAATGCTGTCCAAAAGATGACGGAATACAAAAAAGTCCTGGTGCTGAATGATAGCGCTGTGTAATTCGGCTATCTCAATTTTCAGTGATCCCAACTTGTTCTGATTATGCCTGACTAAAACGTTAAGGAATGCCACCCCAGCATCATTATATAATTTAACCAGTTCAGAATACAGCTAAGACCCTCTAATTGTTCCATTAGGGAATTTATAAAATCTGAGAACTTACAGAATGATGTCATCATGCACAAAAGAATTCAACAAAAAGTTGTCATATTCAACGTTCTTATAAAGCATTAGTAACTGTTCCAATGTGAAGATCAAGGATTTGCAGTTACTAGTTGCTGCTTGCTCTGCAGACTGGGCTGCATCTTGTTCCAAAGGAAGTTGGCCATTGTCTTCAACTAAGAAAAGATTAGCTGCTCTCTTTGTATCAATGAAGTTGAGCATTGTGCCCATGTATGGCAAATTGTTTCATTGATCTTGAAGGTGAAAATTAGGCTGTAAATCACCTGGTTGTGCTCTAACGTGTTGACTGGGGCTCAAGCCATGGAGGCCATTATGCCAATTGTTGCACTGGGTTAGCAAATCCTGAGCTCTCTTCATGGTTTCAACTAACGGTTGCACCAGGGAAGCGAACTCTGTCAGCATTGTGTGCATCCTCAAATTAAATAAAGACTGGCTACTAGAGCCTGATTCACGCATAGTTGTGTCTCCCATCTCCTTGATTTGGAAGAAATACTAATGCTTTAAAAATCAACTTAAAAACACTTAAAGCAATTAAGCTTCAAAACAAAAGAACTAAAAATAAAAAGTAACAAATAAGAAAACACACCGAGGTGAAGCTGTAGTTTAGCACTTTCATTCTTAAATTATACAATGAGCTTCTTCAGAATTAACTGGAAACAACAGAGACCAACTCTTAAATAATGTGCACACTTCATGAAGACACGTCATGTACCATAAATTGGTGTCAGAAACCAAGAACCAATGAGTTATTGTCTTTAAGCTTATTCACCTCTCAGAAACAGTGTCTTCAGCAGCTGCTAGTACAGTAACCAATCATAAATCAAGGAAAAGTGTCTTATTGGTCGGATTTGGTAATTTCACGCACTCCATTGTAAAGCACAGTCAGCATTTATATTCTCATTAAGACTCGGAGTGGTCTCTGCTTTTAATCAAATGTTGCTGCTGACATAACATTGCACTAGGAACCTGTGTCAACTTTCAGTTCTATGGGTTTTCCATTTATCCAAACAGTACAAAATACTTCATTCATTTTCCTTATATCTACTGCATTCACTGTTTCATAAAGCACTGATACACCCATCAATAGAGAGAGCAGGGTTACAGCTCTCTAATTGATCAACTCATTTCTTAAAATGTTTCTTTTAATTAAATAATGTGGGTCTTTTGATTTACATATCCTTTTAAAATGATCCTATTTATTGCATTTATGGCATTGCTGACCAAAATTAACATTTTCCCTGTTAGATTCGTGATTTTTCACTACATTTACTACAGTTTGCAATGAAACTCAGAAAGTACGCACCATCATCCTTATGCATGTATGCTGACTCAGTCTTATGCTTCACTGAGACTGTGCAAACTCTGGAATTTGCTGGAAAACTCTGATGTTTACCAGTGAGTGCTGCAGGGGCCACAGTTACAGTCAGGTGCTTGGGCCTGTTTATTTTAACCACATGCTGCATACTATCAGCAGGAACTTTATCACTGTGCCTTCTTATTTGTAAGCATATTTGTGTACTTTTCTGTGAGCTCATATATCTGACAAATCTCAATGGCCTTATTCAAAGTTAAATCACTGTCACAAAGCAAAATCTTTCTCACAGCATCATCTTTAATACCACACACAAGTTTGTCCTTTATCAACTCATTCCTTAAATCATCAAATCGGTATGTTTTAGTCTTATTCCTCAAGTCAGTTATATATGCTGCAAAGGTTTAAGCTGGCTTTTGATCCCTTGTGTAATGTAAGTGCGTTTCTATTGCAAAATTTGTCTGGAGTTTACAAATTTTTCTAAATTTACATTTTTAGCAGTCGGGGTCCTCCCTTGACTCAGTCGGTACAACAATTTGATGTTTTTTCCCCCTCTTCTGTATAGATAGCAGGTGCGTACACAAATGAACGTTCCCTTTTAATGTCTTCTGACCCAGCTAAATTCAATAGAATAAATGCCTCTGTACGGTCATCTTTATCAGAAAATGCAGTCTGTATGAAAATGTCGTACTTGTGATCAAACACTCTTCAGTTCTCTGCAATATTATTGTCAAACTCAAGTGCACCAGGGTTTTGAAATCCATCTGCCATGCCCACAAAGTATGCACAAACACACTGAAAATATGGCCGTTATAATTATTATGAACAATCTGTTCTGTGAGCTTGTAAAAGCATTCAAATGCACAATAAACTCTTCGAAACACTGTACTCTGTAATGGCTCTATTTTGTGAAATGACTTTACTATAACACTGCACAGACATGCGAACACTTTATACACCTGATAATTTGGATATCTTTAATTAATTTTCTCTTATTTTAATCGTTTTATGCAATTCAGACTTTATTTCAAACATTTTCCATAGTAATTCAGATATTTTTGTCAATATCAGACATATCGGTATATCTGAATATCATTTAGACTGTTCTGTATGCCTCATTTCATATTTTATGAATAAGAAATTATTTGAGCAAGTTTTAACATCTGAAATTAATTTCTGCTTGCTTTGCAAATTATGCATGCAGTAGGGATGATTCATTGCTTTATATTCCGCCAATGCCAACCGGGTGCCTCTCGAACTTAAGTGGAAGAAACTGGAACTCTTTCTGGCAAAAACTCATTTTGGACATTCTTCTGCTAACATCATGTCCCTTTAGACATGTGGCTTTTGACACCATGTCGCTCGTCCCTCTCTAACAATGATGACAAGCAGGTGGGGTATTTTGTTTACATGCTTTAATGCCTAGAAACACATTGGGATGTATAGCAGCATCATAAAATATAAACAAACTGGTTAACAGACAGACCTTACATACTTACATACATGCTTATGTCTCAACAGCTTACTACGAAATGGCAGTCAGGCTCGCACGTGCTCAGTATTTATACACTTGTGCAAGCCCTTCGACATACACACACATTGATCTACATTTATCAATATTTGTGTTATGCTTTGTGTTAATAATATACACATTCCAGCTATAATACCATCAAATAACTATGTGTATATGTGTATATATGGAACCCCTTCAGACGCCTGAAGTTTAAAAACTTCAAAAGGTCGAGACCAGAAGATCTAAGTTTTGAACTTAGGATATTTTGAATGGAGATTGCCATACAGCATGGAATGGAATATTTACTGATTTCCTCACTGTAGCCCGATCTCAGCATTGGCAGGGGGTGTGGGTGATGCAGGGGGATTAGCCCCCCTGCAAAAACATAAAAAAAAATATATATTTTTTATTCCATTTCCAAAGTTTCAAAACTCCGATCTTTGATCTCGGCCATTTGAAGTTCGAAGTTTTGAAACTTCAAGCTTTTCAAATAGATCCATATAAATATATATATATATATATATATATATATATATATATATATATATATATATATATATATATATATCTATATATATGTATATATATATATATATATATATATATATATATATATATATTTGTATGTGTGTGTGTGTGTGTGTGTGTGTGTGTGTGTTCATTCGGTTCTAATACTTCAATTCATTTTAGTAATAAAGCTGACTTTCTTTACATTTTTCTTAAAAAATGACCATAAAAGTCAAGGTCTTTTATTAATTTCATCATTTTTTTCATAATATTTTATAATAGCATAATGCATTCTTTCAATATTCTCTTACTTTCATTATAGAGTCAGGAATGTAAATATATTTCATTTGATTATATCTATGGAAAAATTATATATCTTCTGGTCAATCTATGATGAGCTTTGAGTGTCAGAAGACATGACTGCAATTTTTTTTAATTGTATAGATACTTTATAATTAAAAACAAAAGATCATTTGTTGTTTAGTGTTTTTAGTTTTTGCCATGTCTAAAGCAATTTCCCTCTCTAAACTGTTAATTTAGCTATACAGGCATTTTCTTGAATGAAATGTAATTCTTCGCGCCATTCTTTTATTATAACATGAAGAATTAATTTTTCCTAATAAGAAAACTTTCAAAGAATGCCACAACATTATATCACTTACCCTCTGCATTCTTTATTATGTATAGCTTTGATTTACTTACAAAGCCATTCTTGAAATTATTAAGCTGGTCATATATGCAGAAATTCAATTAACAACTGCATATTTCCACTGAGTAAATGCAGTTAAAATATAAAATATTTTGATCCAGTAACATGCAAGGTATCATTATTTCTTTAACAATTTGTTGTTTAAGTACATATATTCTTTGTGGTTCCCCTTTATAATCTCGAAATACTGAAATTTCAAATTTCAGTATCGTGAGACCATAAAGGCAAATTTTTAGACTAGTGAATGTGCATAACCACGAATTTGAGATATTCAGATTTGTGGTTATGGCTTTACGCTTCATTACGTGCTGTGCTTTATGTGGATGGTGTACAGTGTTGTGTGTGCATTTGGGTGTGATTTAAGGTAAGTGAGTGTTTTGTAATGGTTTTGGTTGGGAGTCTGAATGTATGTGAGTGTGTTTGTATGTTGTATGTGGGGATTATAGTTGGCAGGTGAGTGTTCAAGGAAGTAACACAATGTTTTTAGCAAGACATATATCCATCAAGCAGTTATATGTGCTGCTGTGACTCAAAGACACACAGAATACACGACCCACTCCAGATAACACTCTATTTTTGAACATTTTTTTTCAGGGTACTGTGGCAGCTCTGCCTTATGTTATAGCAACACCCAGAAATATAACATACTGAGCTATACCACATGGTTTTAGCTATACAACTTGCTTGTACTACATTATGGGTGGTGCATAAAATGTATTCTGAGAAAGCTTGGCATATTCATGTGTTACTGAGGTAATGATATACTTTGACATACATAAAACATTATGGCAGATACTGTTTCTACCTGTTTCCAGCAGTCTTTGGTAAATCAAAGTATTAATTTAGTTGATGTCACTTTTATCAACACCTATATTACCAGAAACTAACATTTAGTATCTTGCATTTACATGCAAGAATCAGTCTCTCCAAGTTTATCAAAGACATCATAAAGGGCAAACCATAACAGCATCAAGGTTAATGATTTATGAGAAGGTTTTTGAACAAGAATTAGTTACCTGAATAAAAGGTTCTTGATAAGGGCTATACTGTCTCTACTACATTTGATGAAGTTAAAGCAAAGAGAAATATTTTATATGCCCTACCGTAAAATCATTAAACCCTGGGGCAAATATATCTAGTACTTTATAACCATTTCATCAAACCTCTTTCACCTCAGATTTTTCAGTTGACATGCAAGGTATTAGACATTCAATTCAATGCAAGTGGAAGATTTTACAGGGGTAAAAGTAGTTAGTTGAAAAAGTAGGGCAAGCTTTATGATTTGTGTATAAAACTAGCAAATTGAAAGACCTTTTGAAGCATGACAGCAAGAGAGCTAAGACTAACGAAGTGTAAAGAAAATGGCATTTATGCATGTAGAGCATGCAAATGCTATAAATTCATGGCAAATAACCACTATCCAAGCGCTGAAGTACTTTGATAATAAAGAATAGCACACTTAATTTTTTCACTTTTGCAGTGCATTTCTGATTCCAGTTCATTGGTGTTTTGTTGTTTTTTTTTTTTATTTTACTTCAAGGGTAGCACATGTTTAGGGTTTTAAGGGGGTATTCATAGGCAATACATGGACATGCTACCAGCACTGTCTGCAAATTAGCACAGCCATGCTATGATTGAAAACAGCACTTATGGTAATGCACAATGACCTCAAATGAGCATAAGCAAATTAAATCATAATGAGATATAAATGAGGAATGGTGCAACCCAGTTTATACTAATGAAGCATTCTCTCACCTGTTTGTAATTCATAGTTGAATTTTCCCACTTATTTGTCACTCTCCACGGATAAATTATATAAAAAGGAGTCTTGCCAAACCTATCTACTTTGCAGTCTGTTAAAATGCTGTTTTTTACTGCTAGCCTTGCTATTTCTAGGTGTGAGTTGCTTGTCTTAGCTGAGCCATAGCTACTAGTGCCTAGTGTCACTTGTCAGTGAAGAAGGTGTAGATAAAGGCAGGGGATAACACATTATAAATTTAATAATCAGGAAATCTTGGATAAGTTCAGTGTGGACAGGGACATAATAAAGGTCTAAGTGTGTATGTATGACCCATTAGGGGTACTAGAGGGATACATGGACTTCTTATACCTGTTGACATTAAATTATGTGCAGCTCTGACTATTCTTGCCACTGAAACCTCCCACAGACAGACTGGGGACATGTGATGTATCTCACAGGCTTCTGCCTTGAGGATACTAAAGCAGTTTCTGGATATAGTCTTGGTATGTGTGGATCAATTAATCTACTTCCTGGTGTCATCTCAGGACCAAGCTAGGAATATGAGTGTGTTTGAGGAGATGGCACATTTCCCTGTGGTACTAGCTGTGATAGATTGCATCTATGTTGGAATTAGAACCCCTTCTGCTTCACAGGGGAAGTGGTGACACAATAGCAAGGACTACCATTCCATCAGTTGTCTGGTAGTGTGTGCTGCCTACATTTATTTCACCTATGTCTCTCTCAATGTCCTGGCAGTGCACACAACTCCCATATCTGGCATACTAGCTCACTCTACTATCTCTTCCTGCATGGTAGGAAGCTCAGTGGTTATCTTGTTAGTAAATATTAAAATATGTTTTTTTATCTTTTTTAGATTGCATTTAATTAACTATTCATGATAAAATGTATTGCGGTATAATAAATCAGTTTTACTTTTTTTTTTGTCCCCCTTATCTTTTTCTCTCTCTCTTTCTCTCTTTTTGCCTTTCTGGTGATGCTGAATATCCAGTGGAGCCATGACTCATGACATCAGTGAGACATCCAAGTGGAGCTGCAGAAGAGACTTGCAACACAAACCTGTCCTAAGCTCATATTATCATCAAGAGGGTCTTTGGCCTCCTGAAGAGTTATTTCAGGTGCTTGAATGAGTCTGTGGGTGCCTGTCAGCATGACCCAGCTACTTTATGCAGGATGTCTATTGCATGTTGCATTCTGCACAACAACATCATGCATCATTCTGGTGCTGAAGTAACCCTTGCTGTCACTGCAACTTCCAGTTCCAGTTCTACTATGACTAATGATAACTAATCAGCAGCAGTAGTATGGTACCAAATGGGGCAGGCTCGTGCATGGCATATGGCTGCGCAGGGAAAGACGTGGTGTCTAGTCCAGAACTATAGACAATGACATTCAGGTTAGTGTTTTGTTTATTATAAAAAAACACATGTGGTGGGAGTCAGTAAAGCGTACATGGTGGTACATGGTGTGCACATTGTAGCATGATGCACATACAGGTGCAGAAACTTTTAAACTCAGTAAGTACAATGTACCAGTGCACACCCCTGTGTAAACATGACAAACACAGTGGCATTCTAATTACTGCATATGCACCTGAATTGCATGCTAATCAACAAGGGAACCAACTGGAGCTATTCAACAATGTAGAAATCAGTCATGTAGATTCTGTGCTGGTGTTCCCCGTGAATTCCAAAACATTTGGAATACAGTCATGGAAAGGAGCCTGCACGGACAGAATGAAAAGTAAAATGTGTGAAATTTGTACAAACCTGACCTTAACATGTGACAGTAGGCTAAATGCAACAATAGGATAGTAACAATAGCAACATAAATCCTTTCTTGTTCAATAACACTAATGCAGCTTTGCTCCCCCACCCTCAAATGAATAGTACACTTGTAAGTAATGCAGATAGATACAAGTGTAAAAGTCTGTGCTAATCAAAATAATTATAAAAAATATTAAACAGTCTATTCATAATTACATCAGCATATGCAATATGTAACTGACAAAATGCAGACCTGTTATCTAAAAATCAATACTTTTCTGTGTTCAAAACATAAACAGTCTGTCTCCCCTTCAGTTTCTATAGCTACACAGTTGCGTTCTGGTTTAGATTCAGAACTCTCAGCATGGTGAAGATGCAAATAATGCATGAACTCATTAGAATTGCTGAATCTTAAAAAAAATGTATATATGTAAGGATGTAAACATAGTGTAGGCACTCCTTCAGTATTTGTGTTTAATGGATGGCAACTGTAAACGCTTACATCAGGTGGTTGTGTCATGTTAGACTTACAAAGTGTTACATGTATATCTGTCAGGGTTGGAAATGCAAGTAAGCGGAGCACAATTCACAGGTTCTGCTTTATTAACATCCAGCCTCCTCTTCATTTGCATGTAAATTGTTTTTATTCTCAGTTTTTATTATTTTTGGCCATTGTTTGCACAATGCGGTGCTTAGGGAAATTAGGAGCAGCAGAGGAATAATGGAAGGCTTGGATATTCTAATCTTGTTTCCACAGTGTTGCAGGATGGGCAAAAGGGAGGCTTTAAGAATGTATAATACATAAGAGAATGTCATATAACTCTTCCAGTGGTAGCATTACTAAAGTATGACAGTTAGTACTGAGTCAGTGGAATACACCTGCTACTTAAGTGACTCTGTGACAGCAGGTGTTAATGTACTGATAGGTTAATTTTTGGGGCCAGATGGTACTGGGTTGGAGTGCAACTGTATCTGATACTTTTAACTACTTTTGTTTACCATTGGTGTGCATTGGTGTGTGATACGTATCATTATGCAATAATGCATTAAAGAAAAGAAATGGGGAATGTAAGACAGCGGTGAAATGGGGAGCAAACAGTGTGAAAAACAAATGGAAAGCAATACAGGAATGTGCAGGAAAGAGGTAGGAAAGAACCATAGCTATCCATTTCTTCAACAATTAAAACTGATAATATATGCAAGATATTAGCTGAATTTGGACTGTCACCTCCAGAGAGAGGGGGGTGACCACAAAACAATCATTTTGTGTACCCAATTGGACTGAATCAAGTGTGTCAAGAAGACATGTTTGTGAAGTGGACAGGTGCCCATTTTTTTTTTTTTTTTTTTTGGAGAGAGAGGAATGTTGGGGAAGGGATGTAGGAATGTCTGGGTCTGGTAAGTTGGGTAGGTCAGGAAACAATTACAGAAAGACAAGGCAAACAAAACAAAGCACAGAGGTGGTAATGGAAACAAGATTTCAGTGGACACCATGGATGAGATGAGGGTTGGGCCATCTAGGACTTATGGACATCAAGCTGGTTGACAATGAAAATCGAGTCCTCAACCACAGGACAGTCATCACTCTCGCCTCACTCTATCACTGGCTGGAGTACTCGACATCTTCTCCTCCTCCTCCTTGTCCTACATAACATGAGGGAGAACAGACCCTCCAGCCAGCATAGTCATGCACCAACAGTGCAGCACACAACCCTATACACCCTCCCTGGTAGTTCAGCATGGGTGATAATCTCACCACATCTACCATTGCTTCCACTGCTTCCAGAAGCAGAAGGAGCCACTGGCCTATTCTCCAAGGCAGAACTATCTGAGGGTGCAGGTAGTGCAGGGGCAGCAGAGGTGGTGCTGCCCAGTTGACTCCCAGACATGCTGGGTAATGGTGCTATGATTGGTGGAGAGGGGCCAGGTGGATCTTGTGTGGCAGGCCTTCCCCACTGTGCTGTGGAGAATTTTGTGATGTTGTATACATGGATGACATGGACACATTTTGATGACACACGATAAAATAAAACAAACAAAAAAAATAGATAAGGGTTGGGGTTGAGAGAAAAAGAGATACGATTAGTACCTTCATATGTAACATAAAATGCATTAATTCAATTATTTAACTGTGTTGTCTTAATCTTTACTCTTAAGACTACCATCCTCTGATAGATAACTTATTACTTTTAAGACTAGCTGCTCTTAATAGGTGCACCCTATACTACAAATTGCAGCAAATACTCCTTTACATGTGTATATACTACACATATGCATGTCCAATTACCCAGATTACAGTTTACAGAATGACATGTGTACCACTGGAATAAAACTTTTACTTTAAACCTTTAAGATATACATAATTGACGAGTAAACAGTTATGGTATAGTTGGGAAGCATGGTATCTGAACCTACCACTTCTGACTAAAGTCTAATATTGCACTCTTGGTTTGTGCTACAGTCTAATGCATGCATACTTGCTTTTACAGTTGAGAAAAGCATGCTCAGTTTGACACAACTGTATCAAATAGCAACAAAGCTATCTTTAACTTTTAATGCTACAAAAACACTACTTTTCTGGTGGATACATGCCACATGTCTCCCTCATCCTCGCCAGTCTACTGGCAAGGGTCTTAACATTGTACTCCCTCTCCATGGCAGCTGTGGAAAGAAACAGAACAGAACTGGACACCCTTATTTATACCAGTCTTGCCTACATTCAGCTTTTAATCCTTACAAGTACTCTCTGTAGTTGAGTGTTACACATGTGGGATGTGCTTCTTCCTAAATTCCTTGATCCGAGCATTGAGGGTACTCCTCTTCCTCCTCCAGAGGTCATTGCATACATTGTTCACCAGTACAGGGGATAACAGTGGCACTGGTCATAGCCTGGGCCAAACTATCCCAAGCCTCTGACTTATACTAGGACCTAGAATAGACCTGCTGCAAAAACCTGGCAATGTGGTGTTTTACTAGGAGTCCAACAAAAATCTTGGACTCCTGGACACCCCATCTCTGATCCTTAAATCTTACACCCTCTCCACAAATGCCTGCCATGTCTATCATGGATCAAGAATAATAGAGACTAATGGTTTCCAACCAATTCCAGTTATCGCATTTAGTGGGAGTATGCACAATGTTTGAAAATGGTGTGCACCACTTACCATCCGTCAAACACAGTGCATGATGGTAAGCAGTGAGCAACATTGGCGAGCAATGCAATTTCAAGGTTATTTGATGTACAGGTAGTTGTGTGTATGTGCTTGACAAATGTGAAGCTCATGGCAGTCCAGAGAGCAGAAATATCTTTACAGGAATATAGTACACAGTATACCCACAGTCATACATTTGATAATAAATGTGGTAATTGTTAAGAGAAAAAGTTTTAAAACATACTGTTATTTGTCTCTTTCTCCCATCTAGCAAAATGAATATGCTATTCGCTGAAGTGTTGGTAAGAAAAGGTCATTGAACCATGTTTATTAAAGATGGGCTTTATCTATGATAGATGTAGTTTGCTTATGAACTTGAATAACATCTGTTTTCTATACTTCTGAATAAGAGTTAATTTACTGAGGCAGGCTGTGGAAAATTCTAGCTACCACTGTTGAACTCTATACCTTTTTGAACATTCTGCACTAACTATGGTTTTGAGGTAAACATTCTTTTCTGAGGTAATTTGTGATCCTAGATGTTTTTCATAGCCAACTGTCAACTGTCAGAAATGTAACAAAAGCTATTTTGGCTAGTGACAGGAAAGTATAAAAGTTGATGTCAGTAAACAAGCTGATCAGATTGAGATCATCTTGGCCAACATGCTGCTGTAATCTGGTTAGCTGCAAATAAAGAAGTTTTTCATCACCTGAGGCAGATGTGACTCACTTGAATTTTTTCTTCTGACATTTTGGTCCTTCGGACTGGAAACCTCTACGAAGATATGGATCAGCCCGACAGAGAGACCGAAAAACCTGCGATGGTGAGGGTTTCTTATCTTAAGATTCCCTCAATGGAAAGCCCTCCGATAGATTTGTCGTTGGAAAGAGGCCGGCCACTCTCTGATCCCTATCTGAGGGACGGTTTCCGAACCAAAAGGGGAAATGGAGTCTCATCTGGTTCAGGTAGGATGAAAAATACATTTTTCTTTTAATTTAATTTAACCTTGTCGACAGGGGTTTTATTTTTAGTTAAAGGTGGGTAGGAATAATTGTTAAGATTATTTTTGTTAGGATTACTTGTTATTTTGTTAGGATTACCTGTTATTTTGTTAGGATCCCCGTTAAGATAGCCCCATTTTGTAATAAACCCTGTAAAAATAATTTTGATGCAGTCCTAAAATATACAGTCCTAAAATAAAAAATCTAGGAAAACATGGGTTCAAGTTGCTGCAAGTGTGAGAGTGATGCCTGTTTAAATGTTGATGCTAAGTATATGAAAAGTTTAAACAAAAATAATGTTACATTTTTGAGAAAGTGGAAGTTGAAATATGGTTTTGATGGTACACTGAATAAGAATGCCTGTGCAAAATTGGTTAGAGATTTGAAAAGAGATGCAGGAACTAGAACTAAAAAGCAGAGACAATTGGGATTTCCCCAAGCACAAAAACGGTTAGAAGAAGCAAATAAATGAGCTATAAAAGAAAAACAGTGTCAGGAAAAAGAGAAAATAAATCAAAAGGGATCACTGGTGCCAAGTGGAAAAGTAGCTTTATTTTTAGATAAGGAGGATGAGCACACAGTTTGTGCAGTACAAAGGCAGGCAACCACCCCATCATATGGAGAAATTGCTGCTGCCATACCGGGGGAACCTCGTCAATATCAGTCTGAAGATGTGGGATCTGTACAGCAGGGTGGGTTATTAGCTGCTCAAGGAAATGTTGTGACCCCTCCAATTTACCAACAAATTCCCGTAGTACCTAAAGTTGCTTTGCAACAGGTAGACCAACCTATGCAGTTAAGGTCAGGACCTGCAGGGCAAGGACGTTGGGCTATTAAACTTTCTGACCATTCAGAAGCTCTTCCTTTAATACAAGTTGCAAACCCACAAGCAGGAGATGTTGGACAAGAACCAACTATTTTAGTTTATCGTCCCTGGGCTAGAGAGGATATAAAAAGAGCTATGGATGGTATTCCTCATCCCAAAGTTAATTTTCAAAAGTTTTCTGAGGACATAGTTGGTATGCATTTAAGTTATCATCTAAATGGTTTAGAAGTAGAACAAGTAGTGCGACAAATCTTAGGTCCAGATTGGCAATTAGTTTGTGGTACTTGGACATGTAAGGCAGATGACGGCACTACATTAAAGCATAATTCTGGGGTGTTAGACACGCGAGTCACTGATCTGTTAAAGAGAATTTCTGATAAGTGGCATCCAAGAGCAGATTGGACAGTAATAAATCAGTGCCTCCAAAATGATGATGAATCTGTAGATCATTATATTGTAAGACTGACAGAAGTGTTCAATAACCATGGTGGAATGACAATTCCGCAGGATCAGACTAATGATAGTCCGTATGAACAGCAATTAAAAAATGCTTTCCTTAAAGGTTGTAAGGCTCCGATAAGTAGTTTCATTACTAAGCACATGGTAGATCACAGAACATGTAGACTGCAGTCTTTGTTTGAATATGCACGACATGCTGAGCGACATTTTAATCTACAAAAGAAAAAGAAAGTACAAGTGTTAGCAGTAGGGGATGATGGTGGTATATTCTTAGTACAGGGCCAAAGGGGGCAAGGGCACCGTGGTGGCATAAAAAAACATGGGGGCCCACAATGAGACACGTTAAATTAACCGGGTGGACATTCAGCCTATAGGGAAAGGTTAAAACGTGGAGAATGTTTTAAATGCGGTAGACGTGGGCACTTCGCTGCCGACTGTGAAGAGTGGCAACATCCCCCACAGCTTACGAACAAGGGCTCCGCATGACTATATGATAGTAAAGAAAGGTGCCATCTTCATTATGGGGATAGTGAAGAGGCAGACACTCTCTACGATGAATGTCAGAACACTCTAATGGAAGGGCGGGATTGTGACTGTGAAGTCATAAACCTGGCAAATTTGGGTATTGCTATGCATCTAGATCAGAAACCCATGATAGAGTTTTTGGTTGAGGGACAGAAAGTGGAGTTTTATGTGATTCAGGTGCATCGCGTACACTTTTGGGTCCAGCAGTTCTGCCTCCGAACTGCGAAACAGATGAGTTTGTCCTTGTAAAAGCGGCAAATGGGAAAATTTATAAGGAACCACTGTCTCATCCTCTACTGTTCACAGATCCGCAAACAAACCAAACTGTTAGGTGTAGGGTAATTATATCAAAAGTTTGTCCAGTTAATTTGCTAGGAAGAGATTTGATGCATGTGTTTGGAATAGCGGCAATTCCCACACCTAAAGGTATTGAGGCAAAAAGGTTAGTGGATGGCTTAGTAGAACAGGGAGTACAAGACTTGTTTTACTGGTATAGCCTAGACTTGATTTCAGATGGCGCAGGGAGGGTTGATACAGAGTTGATCAATCTAGCTTTAAGTAAATCTAGGAGCGGGTCACCGCAGGTTGCGGTGCACTTGCATTGTACAATGTTCTATAAGGCCCCTGGTCTGGATAAAGAATTTGAAAAAGAATTCTTTAAGCACAAGTGTGCAAGGATAATTTTGAATGATATGTTTTGGGATACGCAAGGTAATACAGTAGTAGCCTGTACTTTGACTAAGGAAATGAGTTCTTTATATCACTCAAGTTATAGCCCACATATCTCAGTTACTAAAGCAGTGGGGACACATTGGGTAGATTTGGTGAAAAAGGTAACGATTTGGAACACAATGTCTGAAAGTCAGTTGAAAGATCAACAGATCCAGGTACAAAGATTAAATTGGGTGACTTGGGCATGACCAAGTGTGCACCTCAGGGATGACAAAACAGAAATGGCATGACAAATCCTCCTAACTCAAGAGGAAGATAGTGCGTTAGGTGCCTTGCCTGTAGATTTATGGTCAAAAGGTAAAGGAGATGTAGGATTAATGAAAACAGCAGGTGAAGTTTGTATAACTGCAAAATCAGGTTTTAGACCTCATAAGCACCAATATCCACTAAGTAAGCAAGCAGAGGAAGGAATTAAACCAGTTATTGAACAGCTAAAACAGGTAGGAATTCTTGTTGAATGCCGAGATTCACCCTGCAATACTCCGTTATTTCCTGTAAAGAAACCGGATGGGTCATGGAGGTTGGTTCAGGATTTACAAGCAGTTAATTCAGCTGTGATCCCAAGAGCACCGGTGGTCCCTGACCCCTATACATTACTTAATGATTTACTACCTCAGCACAGATATTTTTCTGTCATAGATATAAGCAATTCCTTTTTCTCCATACCACTACACAAGGAGAGTAGATTTTGGTTTGCATTCACTTTCCAAGGTAAAAGATACACATACACCAGATTGCCACAGGGTTATTGTGAGAGTCCGACAATATTCGCACAAGAAATGGCTGCGAATTTAGCTCAGTTTGTTCCCCCGGAGGGAAGCCAGGTTCTGTTGTATGTAGATGATATTTTGTTGGCCTCACCCATGCAGGAAAGTTGTAAAAATGATACCCTAGCCCTTCTTAGTTTTTTAGCTGAGCAAGGACATAAAGTAAATAAAGAGAAGTTACAATTGTGGAAAGCACAAGTAAAGTACTTGGGTTATTTAATCTCGCAGGAAGGTAGACAATTGGAAAATAAAAGAAAACAAGCAATTCTTGAAGCACCTATGCCTACGACTAAGCGGGAGATGATGTCGTTTTTAGGTGTGAATAATTTTTGTAGAAGTTGGATTCCTAATTATGCTGAAGAAGTAGGGCCATTGACAGCACTGATCTATGACACTCCCATGGCAGCTAAAAGTAATATACAGTGGACAGATAAGGCAATACAAGCATTTAATAGAATTAAGCAATTGATAGCAGCATCCTCTGTTTTGGGTTTTCCGAACTATTCTAAGCAGTTTGTACAAATGGTTGATTGTAAGAGAGGGTATATGACTTCGGTTCTGGTACAGGTACATGGGGATAAACAGAGACCGATAACTTTTTATTCCTCCAGATTAGATCCTGCTGCAAAGGGCATTGCTGCATTGTGTTCAATCTGTAGTAGCAGCTGCCATGACAGTGCAAGCCTCAGCATCATTAGTTTTGTTTCAACCATTAAAATTGTGAGTTCCACATTCAGTAGCTACTATACTTTTGCAAGATAAGATAACCTTTTTATCTCCTAGTCGACATTTGTCATGTAAGACAGTGCTGCGGACACAGCCACAAATGACCATAGAAAGATGTACTACTCTTAACCCAGCGACACTTTTGCCGACTCCAGAAGAAGGTACTCCACACGTTTGTTTAGAGAGCATTCATGACAAAGTACTTCCCCAACCAGATTTAACGGATATTCCGTTGGTAGATTCTGATCTTGTTTTGTTTGTAGACGGATCAGCAAAGAAGGACACTGTAGGAAAAACACTAGTAGGGTATGCTGTCACCACAGAAACTGAAGTTTTAGAAGCAAAAGGATTGTCAAATATTTATTCTGCCCAAGCAGCTGAGTTAGTGGCTTTGACTCGAGCTTGTACCTTAGGGGAGGGTAAAAAAGTGACAGATAGTCAATATGCTTTCTCTACTGTACATGTTTTCGCTCAACAATGGAAGAATAGAGGAATGGTTACTGCGACAGGCAAACCAATAAATCACAGAGATTTAATTTTACAGTTGTTAGATGCAGTGCAATTACCACTCCAGATCGCGATATGTAAATGTTTTGCACATACTAACAAAAAAGATCCTGTCTCCAGGGGAAATGCCCTTGCTGATATGGCTGCAAAAAAGGCAGCTCAAGAAAATAATTTGCTTTTACATGACAATGATTTAGAGCCCGGACACCTCTTAGACTTAGAGACACTAAAAGTAATGCAAACATTGACAACACAGAAGGAAAAATGTCGTTGGGTGAAATATGGTATCACTCAACAGGATGGGTTGTATAGGGCATCAGATGGCAAAATGGTATTACCCTCAAACCTTTTTAGGTATGCTGCATTGGTTAGCCATGGACCTGTGCATGTAGGAGTACAGACAATGGTTCAAATAGTGTCTAAGGTGTTTTGGTGTAAAGGATTTTCAACTTATGCAAAGCAATTCTGTTTATCTTGTTTATTATGTGCAAAGTGCATGCTCAGGGGGGAGTTAAAAAATCTCAGCAGGCATTCCCTACCCCTCCATATCCATTCCACACACTCTGTATGGACTTTATTGAGTTGACACCTTCAGAGGGAAAAAGGTTCTGTCTAGTTATAATTGATGCTTTTTCTAAGTGGGTAGAAGCTTTTCCAGTAAAGCATCCTGATGCACACACAGTAGCAAAGCTTTTGACAACAGAAATAATTCCCCGATTTGGCCTTCCAAGGCGCATTTATAGTGATAATGGGTCTCATTTTGTAAACCAGATTGTGCAGAAGTTGGGTCAAGTGTTTCAAATTGATCTCATGTACCATTGTGCTTACCATCCGCAGTCAGCTGGACTGGTGGAGAGACACAACAGTGTCTTGAAGAGTAAGCTCTGCAAACTGATGGCAGAAACACATAGATCATGGACTGCATGCCTTCCATTGGCGCTCCTGTACATGTAAATCTCACCCTCCTACAAAGGACTTACACCATTTGAACTTTTATTTGGGAGACCATATTATGTCCCGCAGTGGCAAGGATTGTTGCCAGCGGAACGTGAGGGGGGTGAGGATCTGGCGGATTATATGAAGAAGCTGCTAAATGTCAAGTCTCTTGTAACCAATGACTCCTTTGCAGATTCCAGAAGTGAAACCTTGTTAAGTGTGGCACCCGGGGACTGGGTGTGGATCCGAATTGTGAAGAGAAAGAACTGGTCATCCCCCAGGTGGGAAGGCCCATATCAAGTACTTATCTCAACACCTACAGCTGTAAAGATCGCAGAGAGGACTTTGTGGATTCATATTACCCACTGTAAAAAACTTAAGACTTTTCCTTCTACCATTGATGTTGGTCAGACTCCATTGGACCCCTAAATGCAAAGTCTGACTACAAAGGAAGGATGGCCATGTTCAACTGGCACTTGATGATGATTTTGGTGGCGAAAGTAAATATGTCCATACGAGAAGGAGCAGTTGTGAGAGAAAAAGGAATGGTGGTGCTGCAAGCGCATAAAGGTGTTACTACTGTGTTCAAGGTAAAACTTTGTGAAGGAATTTTGGACTGTTCTAAATGGAACAATAATGATTTCTTGACTCGTGCAAAATACTTGTGCAATAGAGACTGTATGTTCTGGTCAAATGTTTGGTGGTCGACAGATGTGAATGGATGGGAAACAAGTGGTGCAGTGATACCAGAGAAAGATAAAAGCAGGCAACAAAGAATAAAAATTGCGCATTTCCAAGGTACCAAAGTAATTACTATAACCATTGTGTCACCACAAGAAAGTGATTCAGGAGTATATGGAATCGGAGTGTCTCTTCCAGTTGGAACTGATCCTTTGGGGACCCTCCAACTTAAAGTGCAAAGCCTTAAAAATGCTGCAAGTAAAGCAGATTTTGCCTTCACAGAAGAAGAACAATTGTTACTCGAGACGGGATTCGTACACCATAATGAATGGTTATCTTGGGTTAGATATAGTACCCGAGAAGTACATCGTGAGAACTGTGTTTCTTGTGCTGAAGGTAAACAGCAACTAGCAACAGTCCCATTGATGCAAGATGAAGGTAACCTAACGTGTCTGTTGAAATTATTCTTCAACAAAACTGAAGATAAATGCAAAGATGAAACTCAGAGTTTTCCAGTCATAAGCAAAGTTAAGAAACCGCCTACAGCGATTTCCTATCCAGGTTTGTATATGTGCATTTCCAGAGATGGCACAGGAAAGAATTATGGCAATATGGGACAGAACTATTGCAATGTTATTGTGAATGGCAATGAGAATCCATTTCTGGAGAACCAAACTCATAGTTTAGCAGACGTTTGGTGGTTATGTGGAGACAACAAACTCAGATCAAGGCTTACGATTCCCTGGAAAGGAACTTGTGCACTCGTAAAGTTAATTCTGCCATTCTATATTTTCCCAGTTCCAGCAAGCAATTTCGTAAGAGAACCTGAAATAAAGCCGAGGTGGTTGAATAAGAGAAAAAGAGAGGCACCGAAGCAATCCTTCGATAGCAGTGTCTACATCGATAGCATTGGCGTACCAAGAGTCGTGCCTGATGAATACAAAGCAATAAACCAAATAGCGGCTGGTTTTGCATCCATCTTTGTCAGGATTCAACCCAATAAGAATGTGGACTGGATCAACTACATTTACTATAACCAGCAGCGTTTTGTGAACTATACCAAAGATGCATTAAAAGGTATTGCTGAACAACTGGAGGCCACTTTGCAGGTGGCATGGCAGAATCGAATTGCGTTGGATATGCTCCTGGCCAAAGAAGGAGAAGTTTGCAGGATGTTTGGGACTTTCTGTTGTACATATATTCCGAATAACACTGCCCCTGATGGGAGCATCACTCGAGCTTTGAAAGGTTTGAAGATGTTATCCGAAGAATTGGCCGAGAACTCTGGGGTAAATAATCCCTTCACAGACTTTCTACAAGTGTGGTTTGGAAAATGGAGCCATCTCATCAGAAGTTTCCTGGTGTCCGTCGGAGTCGCTGTGGCTATCGTGGTGGGATGTGGTTGCTGTTGTATACCCTGTATGAGAGGTCTTCTACAAAGACTGGTTGATACTGCTGTTACGAAGACGATGTACCAGCTGTTGCAGGTGAAAGTGAATACATTGAAATGTGACTTTTGCAAATGTTTTGAAGTTTAAAAGTTTGTCTTGCAAATGAAGTAATGTATGCAAAGAAAAAGTTTTTACCATATATTGCTGAAATAAGAAGACAAATAAAAGTGTTTTGAGGGGGGAAATGTTAAGAGAAAAAGTTTTAAAACATACTGTTATTTGTCTCTTTCTCCCATCTAGCAAAATGAATGTGCTGTTTGCTGAAGTGTTGGTAAGAAAAGGTCATTGAACCATGTTTATTTATTTATTTATTTTATTTTACATTTGTTAACCGGGAAAAATCCGACTGGATACAATGTCCTTTTTCAGCGGAGGCCCGGGGAGAAAAGCTCCATCATTATACAAAATACAGACATTTCCAAAATTATAATATTACAGAGAGAGAAACAGTCAAAAGTCAAACAAACAATCAGGTTGCAAAATTCATTTGTTAACAATGCATATAAGGAAATAAAAAAATGAAGACAATGAACAATTCAAGTAGATAATAGAGACTAGGAAATGTCAGTCAGGAGATGAGCATTGGCAAAGCCAGTGCTTCTGATAGTGGTGAAACAGTTGTTTCTTGAAATGGGGTAGAGAGGTAGAGGAAAGAATACTGGTGGGAAGAGAGTTCCAGACTTTTCCAACGGCGTTTGGAAAGAGTGCATCTCCTCCAGTATTGTAAGCTTTGACCATCTTTATGATGGGCTTTATCTATGATAGATGTAGTTTGCTTATTAACTTGAATAATATCTGTTTTCTATACTTCTGAATAAGAGTTAATTTACTGAGGCAGGCTGTGGAAAATTCCAGCTACCACTGTTGAACTCTGTACCTTTTTGAACATTCTGTACTAACTATGGTTTTGAGGTAAACATTCTTTTCTGAGGTAATTTGTGATCCTAGATGTTTTTCATAGCCAACTGTCAACTGCCAGAAATGTAACAAAAGCTATTTTGGCTAGTGACAGGAAAGTATAACAGTTGATGTCAGTAAACAAGCTGATCAGATTGAGATCATCTTGGCCATCATGCTGCTGTAATCTGGTTAGCTGCAAATAAAGAAGTTTTTCATCACCTGAGGCAGATGTGACTCGCTTGATTTTTTTCTTCTGACAGTAATACATAGATAAATAAATACAAAATAACTGACACAATATTAATATCTCAGCCCTCGTACATATAATTAATATTGTGTACACTATGTCAAGTGTTATAAGTGAGAGTGGCTATAATGGGAAGTGCAACAACAGTAAAAATGTATGGAATATGCTGTATTTGAACCCAAGACCATGTCCATGACAGTCCTACACTAACACCTGTTGTCACAAAGGAGTTATAATAGCTGTTCATGTTTTAGTTCATTGCTATAAACTGCAATTTTTCAACAGTAAAACAAGGGTTCCAAACACTGTACTACAACCAAAGATCATCGGTATTTCACCCCTATATTTATACCTCTGTGATGCTAAACTGAGGGTATGCAGTGATCATCAGTACTTTGAGAGGTATGACTGTGTGAATCATTGATGCTTGAGGCTTACTTCTTACTAATGGACACATAAAATTCAAATAAGTCAGTGATGTCACATGTTAAGGTAATTTATGTTCAAATCTCCCACCTTTTACTTGCGGGTCTATATCATGACGTCGAACGATAAAAGACCGGACGGTCTTTAATTGAACACTAAAAACCGAAAGCAATAAATGTTGAACACACAGAACAGTGATTTTTTTTTCCCAGGGAAAAAAATCGCTGCTCCACAAAAAAAAAAAAAAGAAACAAATCCAAACACAAAATAATAATGTGCCCCCCACACCCCCTACTTAAATATACCAGCTCCAAGATCGCACTACAGTGGAGGAAATGGCAAAGTCCTGAAAAACGACCCAGCAATTTTTTTTTCCCCTGGGAAAAAAATCTCTGTTCCATGTGTTTGGCATTCAGTGCTTTCGACTTTTAGCGTTCAATAAAAGAGCATTTGCTCTTTTTATCATTCAACTTCATAACTTCAGACAGACAAGACAAACAAGACAAAGCACAGAGGTGGTAATGGAAACAAGATTTCAGTGGACACCATGGATGGGATGAGGGTTGGGCCATCTAGGACTTATGGACATCAAGCTGGTTGACAATGAAAATCGAGTCCTCAACCACAGGACAGTCATCACTCTCGCCTCACTCTATCACTGGCTGGAGTACTCGACATCTTCTCCTCCTCCTCCTTGCCCTACATAACATGAGGGAGAACAGACCCTCCAGCCAGCATAGTCATGCACCAACAGTGCAGCACACAGCCCTACACACCCTCCCTGGCAGTTCAGCATGGGTGATAATCTCACCACATCTACCATTGCTTCAACTGCTTCCAGAAGCAGAAGGAGCCACTGGCCTATTCTCCAGGGCAGAACTACCTGAGGGTGCAGGTAGTGCAGGGGCAGCAGAGGTGGTGCTGCCCAGTCGATTCCCAGACATGCTGGGTAATGGTGCCATGATTGGTGGAGAGGGGGCAGGTGGATCTTGTGTGGCAGGCCTTCCCTACTGTGCTGTGGAGAATTTTTTGATGTTGTATACATGGATGACATGGACACATTTTGATGACACAAGACAAAATAAAATCAACAAAACAAAAAAATAGATAAGGGTTGGGGTGAGAGAAAAAGAAATAAGATTAGTACCTTCATATGTAACATAAAATGCATTAATTCAATTATTTGACTGTGTTGTCTTAACCTTTACTCTTAAGACTACCATCCTCTGATAGATAACTTATTACTTTTAAGACTAGCAGCTCTTAATAGGTGTACCCTATACTACAAATTGCAACAAATACTCCTTTACATGTGTATATACTACACATATGCATGTTCCAATTATCCAGATTACAGTTCACAGCAGGGCATGTGTGCCACTTGAAAAAAAACCTTTACTTTAAACCTTTAAGATATACATAATTGACGAGTAAACAGTTATGGTATAGTTGGGAAGCATGGTATCTGAACCTACCACTTCTGACTAAAGTCTAATATTGCACTCTTGGTTTGTGCTACAGACTAATGCATGCATACTTGATTTTGCAATTGGGATATGCATGTTCAGTTTGCTACAACTGTATAAAATACCAAACAAGCTATCTTTGTTTGTGGTGCAAACTAATGCATGCATACCTGCTTTTACAGTTGAGAAAAGCATGCTCAGTTTGACACAACTGTATCAAATAGCAACAAAGTTATCTTTAACTTTTAGTGCTACAAAAACACTAATTTTCTGATGGCTACATACCACATGTCTCCCTCATCCTTACCAGTCTAATGGCATGGGTCTTAACATTGCACTCCCTCTCCATGGCAGCTGTGGGAAAAAACAGAACAGACCTGGATGCCCTTATTTATACCAGTCTTGCCTACATTCAGCTTTTATTCCTTACAAGTACACTCTGTAGTTGAGTGTTACACATGTGGGATGTGCTTCTTCCTAAATTCCTTCATCCGAGCATTGAGGGTACCCCTCTTCCTCCTCCAGAAGTCATTGCATACAATGTTCACCAGTACAGTGGATATCAGTGGCACTGGTCACAGCCTGAGCCAAACTATCCCAAGTCTCTGACTTATACTGGGACCTAGAATAGTCCCCCCTGCAAAAACCTGGCAATGTGGTGTTTTACTTGGAGTTCAACAAAAATCTTGGACTCCTGGACACCCCATCTCTGATCCTTAAATCTTACACCCTCTCCACAAATGCCTGCCGTGTCTATCATGGATCAAGAATAATAGAGACTAATGGTTTCCAACCAATTCCAGTTATCGCAATTAGTGGAAGTAGGCACAATGTTTGAAAATGGTGTGCACCACTTACCATCCATCAAACACAGTGCATGATGGTAAGAAGTGAGCAACATTGGCGAGCAATGCAATTTCAAGGTTATTTGATGTACAGGTAGTTGTGTGTATGTGCTTGACAAATGCGAAGCTCGTGGCAGTCCAGAGAGCAGAAATATCTTTACAGTAATATAGTACACAGTATACCCACAGTCATACATTTGATAATAAATGTGGTAATACATAAATAAATAAAAAATAACTGACACAATATTAATATCTCTGCCCTTGTACATATAATTAATATTGTGTACACTATGTCAAGTGTTATAAGTGAGAGTGGCTATAATGGGAAGTGCAACAACAGTAAAAGTGTATGGAATATGCTGTATTTGAACACAGGACCATGTGCATGACAGTCTTACACTAACACCTGTTGTCACAAAGGAGTTATAATAGCTGTTCATGTTTCAGTTCATTGCTATAAACTGCAATTTTTCAACAGTAAAACAAGGGTTCCATACACTGTACTACAACCCAAGATCATCGGTATTTCACCCCTATATTTATACCTCTATGATGCTAAACTGAGGGTATGCAGTGATCATTAGTACTTTGAGAGGTACGACTGTGTGAATCATTGATGCCTGAGGCCTACTTCTTACTAATGGACACATAAAATTCAAATAAGTCAGTGATGTCACATGTTAAGGTAATTTATGTTCAAATCTCCCACCTTTTACTTGCGGGTCTATATCATGACGTCGAACGATAAAAGTGCGGACGGTCTTTAATTGAACACTAAAAACCAAAAGCAGTAAATGTTTAACACACGGAACAGTGATTTTTTTTTCACAGGGAAAAAAATCACTGCTCCACAAAAAAAAAAAAAAAGAAAAAAGAAACAGATCCAAACATAAAATAATAATGTGACCCCCACACCCCCTACTTAAATATACCAGCTCCAAGATTGCACCACAGTGGAGGAAATGGCAAAGTCCTGAAAATGACCCAGTGATTTTTTTTTTCCCCTGTGAAAAAAATCTCTGTTCCATGTGTTTGGCATTCAGTGCTTTCGACTTTTAGTGTTCGATAAAAGAGTGTTCGCTCTTTTTATCGTTCAACTTCATAATATAGACCCTTACTTGCTTACTGTACCAAGAGATGAAAGGCAAGGATATGCCATAATATTATTAAACAATACACTCCAGGTTCATTATTTACCTTGTAAATGCAGCAGTTGCCACAGTGTTACTTCAGGGCTGACTCTGTCTGATGTAAGCAGTACACAGCCAATACATGGGGAGGTAAAGCTTGTGTGAGTTGCCTAGCATGGATGTTAATATATGTATGTGAGTATGAGGAAGGTTTTAGGCCCATAGGTGATGAGTGTGCATTGTGTTGTCTCTTAGTCAATGTAAGGGCATACTGAGCATGCCTATGTCTGCCTACACTCACAGCAGCTGATGGTTCCTCCTCTGAGTCCTTATCTGCCTTTGACTGTGGTGACCTTGGCATTGGTGGTGGGATGTGTGCCCCTTCCCCTTGCAGATCCTACTGCAGTTGTTTCCTCAGGATTATGTTGTGTAGCATGGAACATACTGCAAAGATGCCTGTACATATCTATGGATTTTACTGCAGGGCTCTCCCAGATGTATATAAGCACCAGAACTGTGACTTCAGCAGCACAAACACATGCTCTATGACATTTCTGGTTTAGAGTGTGCCTCATTATGGCGTTCTTCTGTGGATGTATGTACATTTCTGATGGGTGTCATCAGCCATGGTTCCAGTGCATAGCAGTAAATGACCCTGTGGGATATCCCGCCCAGCAAACATTTGGTTCAGTTGAGAGGTGTGCCAGATATTTGAGTCTTGGTAACTGCCAGAGTTGCCAGCAGACATGTTCAAGATGATTCCTTTGGCATTACACACAACTTGGCAGTTGATAGAGTGGTAGCCCTTTCTGTTAATGTAGAGCCTACACTGTTCCCCAGATGTGCCTCTATGGCACCCAGCACTGCAGGGTAGTGCACTACCCAGTAGAACTGTTGCATATTTCTGTCCGTATCTTCACAGCTATGAGGAAAATACATGTGCTCACTGGCATGTTGGAGCATAGCATCCAGGAATTGTTGGAGGATCCTGGATGTTGATGCCTGAGATGCCCTCAGCATGTCCCCTGTTGGTATCTGAAAGATGCCTGTAGCTAAGATTCTAAGGGCTACACATACCTTACTTTCCAATGGGATGGGTTCCCTTCTGTTGGCTCTGTCTCTGAATTGAGGGAGGCAGAGGTCATAGAGTTCCTGTAGTGTGCCACTGCTACCCTGTAGCACTCTACAATTTTATGTAGGTTGTGATAAGATAAACGTGGCCTGAAAATTCTTCTCCTTCTTGGCCTAGGCCTATTGACAGCAGCATTGGCTTCTGCCTCTACCATGTATATATAGATTAAAATCAGCAGCAGCCCCTAACATTCTATCTGTGTAGACTTTCCATGTCTGGACTCCAAATGTTTAGACGTCTGCAGGAAGAACCATCATGGATTTTACATGGATGCTTTATAGGTTGATGAATAGCTCCACTGTGTTAGATTGGTTGATTATCATGCAATTCAGCTGCTTGTGCTGTAATTAGCATCTATGAAACACAGACAAAGACAGATGCAATCCATTAATAATCTACACCACTATAAAAAGACAAACATGTAGCTAGCCGTACTGATTGTGAGGAAAGTTGTGTTTGTTTGGAAGACTTGCAAAAATGCTTTTTCTTCAGGATATATCTGTACAGAGGAGTACTGATCTTCAGCAGATGTGCTTGCATTTTGTCATCTATATACTGTATATGCTGTTATGGCACAAACAAGGATATGTTGCTATTGTTACTCACTTTGTTTTGCATCCTGCCTGTTGTTAGTTTTTCACATCTGTAAACTGTTTTATGTTTCACTAGTGGGTAATACTGTATACCTTTTCTGTTTTATCTGGAAACAGTTGCTTTGCAGTTATGTGATATGTATGTGTATTATACTTCTGTTGTTTTTTAGGACACCTACAAGCATGCCACTCCGGTGTGTCAATCCACAGAGAGACCCCCCCCTTCACTGATGCCAAAAGTCAAGTAATTATCTGTGGGTTTTGGCAACATGGTGCTTTTCTCCTAGAAAGGAGACGGGGAAGATATGACACACTGGATACAAATATGGCAGCAAATCATCCAAAATGTGAATGCCATGGACTGGCATGCCAGAACATATGAACAGGTGCACCACAGGACCACTGACATGATCACTATTGCATGCAGGTGAGCAGCTGCAGTGAGCCATGACCAAATGGCTACCAGGGGAGGGCCTGCTAGCGAACCCCCACTAACCCCCAGTGAACAGTCCCTGGCCAATATCAGATATCCAGACATCTCTCAGGAGAGTGCAGAACAGTATGTACTGGAAGTAGGTACAACACCTTCTGAGACAGCATGCACATCCCAGGAAGAACTCCCAGGTAGGCTTTGTTATCTGAACAGCTGAATACTGTTGTATAGTAAAACAATTGAAATGAATAAGTTAATTCTGTGTCTTGCATCTTTTTTTAGGGGGGATTGAAGATTGCTACAGTTATAAGCTTAAGTTGGAGTTGTCAGCCACGTTCATGTGGACATTAGACTTAATGTACATATAAAAAAGTAAATGTATTATCCCCCATGTTACTGTTAATTGTGATAATGTTGCCCTTACCTCTTGCTTAACTTCTTCCAGGACCCTCTGGAGTACAGCACAGTATATCTTCTGCAGATGATAAGCAAAATATTTATGTCACTACTTGCTGAGCAATTTAAAGAAATGTTGTAGTGTGTGATTTTGATCTCAGGCCTGGTGTGTTTATTACTCTACTGTCAGTAATAGTGGCAGTACTGTTAGTTTGTTGGCAGATATTGCACTATAGTATTGCAGGTATTAATGTATTATTATGCTTGTTGCCTTTTATCACAGATGATCATGGCAGTAGGAATGTGGGACCTGTGACACCTGATGTCAGTGCATTAGCAGACTCTGATGATGATGGTGGCCAAACTAAGACACAGTTGGGGGATGCAGAGGTTGAATCTGACACATAGGTTGATATACAGCCATCCCCTGCATTTCCATCAGACACAGCCAGTAGGCATATGGCTACCCAGTCCACTGAGCCCACAGATACTGGACAGGTGGAGAGCAAGGACATTGATCATGGAAGTGTGACTACTGAGGCTTCAGTGCCTGTTGAGCCTGACCATAGCCAAAGTGTGGGTGAGGTACAACACAGGAAGATTGATAGGGGTGCACAGAGGGTGGCTGCTGTCCCTCCTCCACCTGGTGCAGGTGTCAATTCCCGTGCCACTTAACATATGTTTAGGGCCTTTATGGAGGCACAGGCATGTTCCCATAGGTGCTCCACACAAATGCTCAGGGTTGTGGATGTGGCACAGTCTGACATGTGTGACTGCCTCCACCATGTTGCCAATTCACTGAATCGGATGAATGACACATTTGAATGAGGGGTGTTTGTGATGGACTGATGGGGTGTCTGTAATGGAATGAGCAGTGTCTGTGATGGAATGTCTGCTCAGAGGTGCACGGTATCCTCATAGGCATAGGTCAGCCACAACATTTGCTGTCAGCCAACATGGCCATACCCAATTATGCTCCCATAGTGGTAGTACTTCCACTATTCCATCAGTGATTGTGCTGTTCACACCCAGACATGGCAGACCATGGGGTCATGGTCACGGGCATCCCAGTAAAGGGAGATCATCCAGCAGACATTGGTCATGTTCAGCTAGCAGGACTGCATCTGACATTGGGTGTGGGAATGCCAGTGCTATTCCTGGTAGAGCCAGTTTTCATGGTTGGGGATGACAGCTATGAAATACCGCCTTTACCATGCATGGCTCACACTTGTCTGACAGACCAAGATGTAGAGCTAGCACTGGGCTTGGCTGTGTTCATGCAGACACTCACACACCAATTTTACCTGGAGGACACCTACAGACACAGACACAACAGTTACTCATTTTGTCTCACTGGCCATTTGTTGCTTTATTCCAATGTCTGCCTTCTTGTCCTTTTACTCACATGTAGCCATCCCCAGCATAGTCTTCTTGCCCCTGCCATGCAACATCCTGTGCAAGTGATGATAACTGTACCATATCCCTGTTTTCTGTCTTTTAGATTCAGGGTTACAAAAGTTGGGTCTGATGCTCAGGGTGGGAACCTAACTTTTAGTGCTTAGTATATCTATTTTTGCATTATGTTGAACTTTGCATTGTACCTTTGACTTACATTGTTCTTGGAAAGTTAGAAAGTTGACAGCATCAAAATTTCACAACACTATAGTGAATACTCTTGTAAGGGTTTGTATCACTACTTTCTACCTTCTCTCTTTAATGATTTTACAGGACAAATATATGGTGCACATAAGTCATGCCATCATATTCAGATCATAGGACTGTATGACAGCACTGTAGTCAAACCTCATCAGAACAGTAATACAGTACAATGCTCTCTTTTACATGTACCTCAACAGACATATGCAGCAGCTGGAGAGACCACAGGGCTTTCTCAGCAAGATAACACAGGGCCTATAAACCATGCCATGATGTATGTGTATAGACTAAAAACCATGTCACTGTAATCTGTCTTGAATAGTATGAGGTGACATCTGACTGGCCCCAAGGCCAGTGTCTGACTATGCCCCGGTGGGATGACTGCATATCGAAACATCCAATATAGCTAATGACATCAGCAGTGTCTGTTGAGAATATGGTAATAACAGTGTCCCGCATGTTGTGGCAACAGGCTCCCTATAATGCCAAGCAAGAGCACACACGCACGCACACACACACATACACACACACACACACACACACACACACACACACACACACACACACACACGCAAACACGCACACACGCACACACACACACACACACACACACACACACACACACACACACACAATTGACTGCAGAGAGGAAAGAAAAACTAGGCACCCATACTACAGTACACAGTACTTAATGCAAGCACCATGGCAGAAATTTGACTTCTGTAACACTGCAGCTGAACTTATAGTAAATGGCATCAGCAGGGCATGTGTGAGACAAGACGTTGGCAGGCCTGCATAGGTTCATAGCTTCATAGGTTCATACGAGACTAGTACCGTAATGACAATAGGTTAATAGGAGGTTACTAGTCTAATGGCCCTAGGGCCTTTTCAGGTCTTCCCAAGCTGGACTATTGTTCCCCTTATAGACCAAGATATGTAGTACATATGTGCAAATCCATGATAGGCACTGGTTGACCCTGTCTAAGAGTGACATAGATGAAACCCCTGGGATAAATCTAGGATTTCTCATCCAGTTGCCCTAGTTACACTTAAATAGAATCATTGAGGAGCTCACTTTCACATGAATTGGGAGTTTGTTGCATAGCATTGTCAGTCTCTGGGAGACATATCGGTCTCTCCAGCATGCCCTGTTGATATAGAAGGCTAGGTTAAGGTCCCTACTTTGAGTGAGTCTTGTCCCATTTGATTTGCGGAGGTGCAACATTTCCATTAAGGCCGGGTTCAAGAGTGCTATGTAGGCCAGGCACAAGTCACCTTTCAGCAGTTTATCTGATACAGAGTACAGTGACATGGCCTTCAGTCTGTCCATGTAGGTGATGTGTTGAAGTCCTTGGATTTTCTTGGTGAGAAACCTTTTAGACTTCTCCAGCTGCTGCAGGTGTCTGGTGAGGTACATGCAAAAGGGAGCATTGTACTCTATTATTATTCTGATGAGGGACGAGTGCAGTGGATTGATACCATCCTCAGTCTTGAATGCTATAGCTTTACTTATTAGATGTGCAACATAAAACACCTTCCTTACCACTGTGGGGACATGATGATCACATTTGATGTTGCTATCAACCTGCATTCCCAAATCACTCACCATTGTGTTGGAACTTAGGGGTATTATTAATAGTGTAATTTCCAAGTACCTCTCCTTTTCTGAAAGGGATAATAGTGAATGTTTTTTGGGTTAAGTTTAAGTCTGTGGCTTTGTCAACAATCATTTATGCATGTAAGCCCGTTTTGTAGTATGTTGACATTGTTTGGGGATTCAATTATTGCATATTTTGCAGTCATCAGCAAACTTGGTAAGCCACAGGCCATGTGTTATTGCCTGAATTTCTGAGAAATAGAATCCAAACAGTAGGAGGCCCAGAACAGACTCTTGTGGAACACCACCTGTAATAGGTCTGCTGGTAGAGGTAGAATCCCCAAGTATGACTGTATGCATTCTGTTTGTCAGCCAGTTGGCTACACATCTAATGATGTATGAGTTCACTCCCAGCTGTGTGAGTTTTTCATGGATGCCTGAGTGGAGGACTGTGTCACAACCCTTGCCCAAGTCAAGATAGGTAGTATGTATTCATTTGCCTTCATCCAGGGCTATAGTGAAACTCTTGAAAAATTCCACTAGGCTTAACAAAACCAAACTGGATTGGTCAAGAGTTTGAAGTTCACCACTGTCCTTGTTGATATGGTTGCTGTTTTCTACTCTGCCAGGACAAAGCTAGTACTTAGACTCTGGTCAAAGAGATCACCCAGTGGTTCCACTAACTCTTGCCTTATACAATTTAGTAAGCAGCCTGGGATGTTATCTGGTAACAAAGAGGCTGTATTTTTGGCCTTGGTGAGTGTGGTTATGACTTGCTGTTTGGAGATAATAGGCAGGGAACTGGTGACAGATATGTTTTGGAGTATGATGGTTGCAGACAGGGGTGTGAAATTTTTGCCAAATCTATCTGCTAACAGGTTGGCAATGTCCTCAGGTTCAGTATAACTGGTACCATCCTCTATGAATTTGGTGAAAAGCTGGGCCTTCCCTTTTACATTGTAGACATAGCTAAATAATGCCTTGTGATCATCCTTAGCTATGGATGCTAAGTTAGTTTCATAATTAGCTTTAGAGAACTTTACAAGATGCCTCATTTGCTTCTTCAAGCTATGACGGGTGTTCTGCTGAGATTGATACCTCTAATTCCTGGACATCATTTTCTTTCTCATGTTGTATAATCTATTTATGCTATTTGTCGACCAGGGTGGCTTGTTTTTTCCTGAGCAAGTTTTGATCCATTCTGGTATGGCTAAGCTAACATAGGTAGTCAAAAACAACAAACCGGTTTTGGCTAACAGTGTTACTTAGCCTTCAGACTGATGAAGGCTCAGTAACAGTGTTAGCCGAAACCAGTTTGTTGTTTTTGACTACCTATGTTTTCATGTTGTTGTTGTGTCTTTCGGCTTTTCTCGGTTAGGGGTCGCTACCTATGTTTTCGTATGAGTTTAATAAATTCACAGTTTGCCATTGTCTGCTGGCTTTGCTTTTTTGAATTATGCTATTAAAACTATGTATGCCATCACTTAGGAAGCTATAGTTTTTTTGGAGAAACATTTCAACCTTTTGGATCCTGGGTGGGGGGGTCAGATACGACTGTTACATTGAACGTGACTGATTTATGGTCAAACCTTACTAGGGAGAGCTTCACACATGGGCTAGTGCAGCAATCTCCCATGTTGGTGAGTACTAGGTCAAGGACATTCCATCCCCTTGTGGGGGTGCAGACTAACTGTTCCAGAGCATTTGTGCTTACAAAGTGCAGGAAGTTTAGGTTGAGCGTGTTTGAACTCATATATATATATCCCAATCAATGGAAGGATAGTTAAAGTTACCCATGCCAAGGGTGTTTGCTGTATTATGAGTGACTCAAGCAGGTCCAGAAAGGCACTGCGTGGTTTTCATGGTTCATGTTGGTGGACTTGTAGCTAGCAATGATGTGGAGGGGGGGTCTTTCCTACATTTAGTTGGACTTAGAGTAACTCTAGGAAGTCATACTGCTTAACCAGTCTTGAGGTGTATTTATATTTTATGAAGATGGATACACCCCCTCATTTGTTTCTTTCACATTGATTTTATGGCATGAATGTGTGAAAGACATTATAGCCTTTCATGGCTGGAGTACTCTCTGTGGCCCAAAACCATGTATCTATGACTGCACAAACATTGACATCTTCCCAAATAAGTAGTGCTACCATTCAGTGTAGTTTCTGATTTATGCTCCCAGCATTAAGCAGCATAACATTGAGTTTGTCTTTTGAGGATATTTTTATGTCAAGATTTTTGTTCTTATGACATTATCTAAAAAGGCAGTATGGGGGAGGCATGTACCTTGGCCAGTAACCAAAGGGGAAGAGGTGACAGATGAAGACCAACCCTGGCAAACCAGCATGGTCTAGTGACTATATCATCCCAGGATGACAAATGCTGGATCCTCCTGGATTGACACCAGTAGCCAAGCCAATTGCTGAGGTTAATAATTATTTTGTTTGAATTGAGACATCATCCTGGGTGAAGGCAGAATGCTACTTATGGCTACGGATATGCCTGTCTGTGACAGGTAATCTGAGCGCACAGTCATATCTTTCATCACATAGTCCAATGAGGTATGTTTCAAGTCAGTAACTTCAACATGGAGTATGACAGAGGTGTAACTGTGCTTGTTGTTGACAGACTTGAGTGTGTGCATGTCTTTGCATATCCTGGCACCCAACAGTCAGATGACTTTGACTTTTTTGTTGACAACCTGGTGAGGGGGACATCTGTGTGTCTCACTACTGATTTGTGTATGACCAAAACATTGGTTTTCAAGTGTTTTGCCTTAAGGCCTTAATGGATGACACACTAATACATTTGTTTTTATGTGTAGTGGGTTCTATTGGGACTATAATGTGTGCAGGTTTGCATTTGTGAGGTATCTGCTCTTTGGGTAAGCTTAAAATGACTATCTCTGCCTATCTGGGGTTATGTGTTGTGCTGTTGAGGAGGTGAAGTGTGTGTGTTGACAACCTCATTGATACCTGCTTTGTTGTCACCTGAGAGAGAGAGCATTTATTCTAGATTCATTGTATAATTGCATCTCTCACATATTGTATTTGTAATTTTTATAAGTATATTGTTGTCAGTATACATGAAGCAATAGAACATCAGATTTGTAAAAACACAAGTACCCTTATTAAGTATATTTAGATCGTCATTGTTAGCAGACCACTTTTGTGAGGAGCAGCAACTGGACCTGTCTCTGAAGGACATAGATGCCAGCCCAGAGGTGACTGTACAATCATGCAATCAGTAGTGAAGGTTGCACTTAAACCAGGTCATTGAGGAGCACTGCTTCACACACAGTGGTAGCCTGTAAGAGAGGAGTGTGAGTTGCTGGGGGATATGTCTGTCTACATTGCATAGTCTGTTTATGTCACAGGCTAGGTTGAGAACTCTGGCCCAAGTTATTTCATAGGCTCATAGGATCATAGGAAGTTACTAGGCTATTGGCCCTGACCCCTAGCCAAGAAATTAGTCCAGGTTTGAAGAAGTCAGCTCCCAATGAGACTATCCAGCAGGGACACAGGTGTAATCCCAGGGGTGTATTTTCTGTTCCCCATCCAGTTATCCATGTTGCACTTAAAAAGGGTTAATAAGGTACTCTGCTTGACATGGAGAGCGAGTTTATTCCACAAAAGGGGGAGTCTCTGGGACACAAATCTGTCCCGCCAGAAAGTCCTATTGATGTCACAGACCAGGTTGAGGTTGTATGTGTGGGTTACTCGAGTGGAGCTTGACTTGCAGATATGCAGCAGTCCCATCAAGGTGGGGTCTGAGATTGCTTTGTATGCCAGACAGAGGTCACCACTGAGGAGTCTGTAGGAGACTGAGTAGAGGGACAGGGCCTTTAGCCTATCTGTGTAGGGTAGATGTTTCAGTCCCTGGATTCTCCTGGTGAGGAACCTCTGTGGTCTCCCAGCTGCTGCATGTGCCTTGTGAGATACATGCTGAAAGGGGCATTGTACTCAGTGATGGGTCTTATAAGGGAAGAATACAGCGATGTTATGATGACCTTGTCTCTGGATGAGATACCCTTAGTAATCAGCTGGGCTGTGTAGAATGCTTTCCATACAATGGAGGCAATATAGTGGTCAAAAGTCAGTTTGCTACCAACCTCGGTGCCCAAGTCCCTCAAGACTGATTGCATGCTTAGGACCTTATTATTGATTTCATAATTTGTAGGGACATCACTCTCTCCAAAGGGGATAATAATGCATATTTTGGTATTCAAATTTGAGGCCATGTTTCTGGCACCAGTCATTTGTTTTGGTGAGACCCTCTTGGAGGATGACCACATCACTAGGAAAATTAATGACAGCACCCCGCTTGCAGTCATCTGCAAACATGGTCTGCTATAGCTCACTGGTTTTGGTCTGCACCTCAGAAAAGTTTATTCCAAACAACAAAGGACCCAAGACTGATCACTGGGGTACACCACTTGTTATGGGTCTACTACTTGGGGTGGTTTCCTCTATTTTGACTAGGTGGGTTCTATCAGTGAGCCAGTTTGCTTCTCATCTGGTAACATATGGATTGTTGCCTGGTTGAGAGAGTTTATCTATTATACCTGAGTGGTGAGTAGTATTGTATGCTTTGGCCAGGTCAAAGTAGGCAGTGTGCACCGCCTTCCCTCATCCATGGCTTTGGTGACTGTCTCAAAGAAGTCAACCAAATTTAACAGGCATGATCTCTCCTTGACAAAACCAAACTGTGTGGGATCAAGTGTTCAAATGTTGCCGATGTCCTTGTTAATGAGATGCATGATAATCCACTCCATGGCCTTACAGATCAGGCTAGATAGGCTGGCAGGGCTATAATTTCTGGATCAGTGGATGCTACACCTTTGGGCAAAGGGATGACAGTGGATGTCCTCCACTCGGCTGGGATGAAGCTGGTACTCAGGCTTTGTTTGAATAGGGTGCCTAATGGGGCTGCAAGTTCCTCCCTGAGTTAATGTAGGATGCAGCCTGTGATGTTATTGTGTCCCATGGAGGCTGTATTTTTTGCCTTTGAGAGGGCAGTGGTGACTTACTCCCTAGAGATAAGCGGAAGGGTGCAGATGCTGAGGATGTCCTGATTTACTGATGGGGGCCAGAGGGGTGAAGTTTTCACTGAATCTGTCTGCCAGCAGGTTGGCTATATCTACAGTGTTTGTGTATGTGGTGTCCTTGACCACCAATTCAGAGCAGACTGGGTGCTACTTTTGAGATTGTGGACATATGTGAAGAAGGCCTTATGATTGTCTTTAGTAGATGTGGTCAGTTTTGACGTGATGTTTGCTTTGGAGGATTTCATTTATTCTCTTATTTGCTTGTTCAGGCTAAGGAGAGATTGCTTCCAATTAGGTACCTACTCCTTCTTGGTCCTGGACAGCAACTTTTTCCTTTTATTATAGAGTTGATTTATTGCAGATGTCCACCAGGCAGATTTACTCTTCCTTGAGGAGGAGGATTTTGCCTGTTGGGTATTCTTGATTTCATGCAGCTATATAAATGCTTGTATTGTACTTTGATGTAGGTTTGGACATGTGTGCCAGTTCCTATGGAGGGGGAGGGGGCTGTAAAGCCATATATACCTTCCCTCAGGAGGTTGCAATCAGCTTTGGAGAAGTTTTTTTTTTTTTTATACCCTAGCTGCAGGGGGGGGTGGCAGGGGATATGGTGACTTTGAAAGTGACCCCTTTGTGGTTGGATCTTACCAGGGATGATGACAGTGTAGGGATGCTGCAGTGGTTTCTCTTGTTGGTTAATACCAGCACCAAGGTATTTTCACCTCTTGTGGGGGTATCGACCAACTGGTCCAAGGCATTTGCATTGATGAAATCAAGGAATGTCTGGGCATTTGTGTTTTGGCATGAGTATTTCTTCCAGTCTATGGTTGGATAGTTAAAGTCACTGAGGATCAGGGTAAGGGGTTGAATCTTTATAGATTCAAAGAGGTCCAGATAGGTGGAGTGGGCATCTTGATTCAAAGCTGGGGGCCTGTAGCTAGTTATGATTTGAATAGGGGTCTTGTCAGTTGTTAACTGCACCTGGAGTGTCTCCTGTGCATCATATTGTTTGACCAGCCTAGTGGTGTGTATGTCTTTTATATATATTGCAACTCCATCTCCTTTTGTTTTGCTGCCCAGATTTTGGGGTCTGAATGTATAATAGGATGTGTAACCTGGTATGGCTGGGGTGCTCTCCACAGCGTTGAACCAGGTTTCTGTGACTGCACAAATGTCAGAATCTTCCAGGGTTAAGAATGCTTGCAAGGAGTGAAGTTTCATGTTTAGACTCCTAGCATTTAGCAGCATGAACTTTAATTTACGTTGTGATGAAATTTTCATGTTGGTAGTTTTGACCTCATGGCATTGCCTAAAAAAGGCACTATGGGGGAGGCAAGAGCCTTCGCCAGGAGCTTGAATCCCAAGGGAGACAGATGCAGGTCATCTCTGGCAAAGCATCGTGGTTTGTCAATCATGTCATCCCAGGCTGTCAGGTACTGGATCCCCTTGGAATGACACCAGAAACTAAGCCAATAGTTAAATTCAATAATTTTCTGTTTGTATTGAGGCATCATTCTGGGTGATGGTAGAATGCTGCTTAAGTCTAGGAACATACCTAGCTGGGACACATATTCAGCAAGCTCGATCATCTCTGTCTTCATATAGTCCAGGGAGGTAAGTCTCAAGTCATTCACGCTAGCATGGACTATGACATAGTCATAAAAGTACCTGTTAAGAGACTTGAGTACATGGGTGATATGGCAGATTCTGGCACCTGACAAACAACTAACTGTGACTTTCTCCTTATCCAGCCTGGTGAGGGGCACATCTGTGTGTCTCACAATGGATTCTCCGATGACTAATATGTTGGGTTTATGTTTAGGCCTTAGTGGCTGTGAGACATAGGTGTTTAGACTCTGTGTGGTCTGTGGTGTGGTGGGCAGTGGAGTTTGTGGGTGTTTTTGCCTCCGAGGTCTCTTTTGTTTGGATAAGATTTTATTGAATACCTCCTCATATGTGCGGTGTGCCTTGTAGGTGTGGGTGGTGTTTGAGGTGTGGTGTTTATGTTGACATCCTTCTCAGTGCCAGATATACTGGCTTGTGGGGGAGAGAGCAATGACTCTAGGTTCTTGATGTAATTGCATCTCTCACAAATTGTGTTCCTAGGTGGTAGTAGTAGGGGGTTGTCCATGTACATGAGGCAGTTGCTACACTGTCTCAGGAGGCCCATATCAATTAGACTAGCAGGAGAAAACAATAGGAAATTGTCCATCCATATTTGTGAGAAACTGAGGGAGAGAGGCCAGAAAGACCTAAGAAGGTAAATGGTGGAAGGTCTAACAGTAGTATTACTAGGTGATCGCACAAGTGCTACTGAGTGAAAATTTGTAGCTGGAATAACTGAAAAAGGGTTAAAAACTGTGCAGCTGCAGCACTGGATGCAGTAAACCTGTATCAGACTATACTACTCAATTTAAGGTTAAGAACACAGTAAAACTCACAAAGAAGCACATATTAACCACTTACAGACAAAAATGTAGTTAAACAGTAACAAAATGCAGTAAAATTCAGTAAAACAGTAATGAATTGCAGTAAATAGCAATGACATATAGTTAATCAGTAAATTCCTTTAAAGCAGTGCAAACATGATAAATTAGCTCACAATCACAACAGTAAAAAAACAGCTGAAATAAAGCAACAATCCCCAACTTCACCCCATTCATGTTGTCCACTGACCTCTTGTGTCCATCACCATCCCTGTGTCTTGTTTTGTCTTGTCTGTCTGCAATTGCTTCCTCACCTATCCAACTTACCAGACCCAGATACACCTACGTCCCTTCCCCAACATTCCTGTCTCTCTCCAAAGAGAAAACAGACAAAAAAATTGTCCCATACATAGCTATCCATTTCACACCTGTCTTCTTTACATACTTGCTTCAGTCCAGTCAGCTATACAACATAATTGTGTTGTTGTCACTCCTCTCTTGGGAGGTGACAGTCCAAATTCAGCTAATATTCTGCATATATTATCAGTTTTAACTGTTGATGAAATAGATAGCTATGGTTCTTTCCTACCTTCCTCATGCACATTTCTGTATTGTTCTTCCCTCTGCCCGCTCCCTTTTTCACCACTGTCTTATCTTCCCCATTTCTTTTCTTTAGTACATTATTGCATGATAGTGTGCATCACTCACTAACAGGCAGCAACAGTAACACAAAAAGACTTAAAAGTGTTAGATTCCATTATATTCAAACCCAGTACCATCAGACTGCAAAAAGGAATGTCTCACTACATTAACTGAATTAACACATGCCACCACAGTGTCAGTTAAGTAGTTAGGCGTATTCCAGAAACATAGTACTAACTGTCAAACATTATTATCCCCATTTCACCACTGTCTTATCTTCCCTACTTCTTTTCTTTAATACATTATTGCGTGATGGTGTGCATCACACATCCATGCACATCAATGGTAAAGCAAAAGTAGTTAAAAGTATTTGATACAGCTGTATTCTAACCTAGTACCATATGGCTCCAAAAAGGAATGTTTCACTGCATTAAATCCCGCTGCCAAAGAGTCAGTTAAGTAGCAGATGTATTCCACATACTCAGTACTAACTGTCAGACTTCAGCAATGTGGCTTGCATTTGTGCAGTGCTTAGCAATGTGTAAACAGGTGCATTACACAAGTGTATGCACTTTGCTGACTGTTGCAGAAACCTGCTCCTGCTCCAGCTATGGAATTTTATATATTATGCTGTGTTTATGCTGTTTACTGTCTACTTCCTTTGTTTGACATAAAAGTGCATGTAGAAACTTTACAAAACGAGGGCCCTATCTAACTGTATGTCTTATATTTAAAATATATGCAGGTATTGGCACCCTCCCCCAAGCACTACAACCCTGCGGTCTCAGTACTTTTCCCACACATATATCAACCACACTACAAAATGTAAAATCAAATGTTGTGTGCTATGCAATGCACATCAATCCAGTAACATGCAGAACTACAACTATACCTAAAATGCCTTATCTGCACAGCTACTGCAGGAATCAGCATGAACCATATCCACAGGCAAAGAGGTAACCTTCAACACACTTGACACTACCCATTATGGGTTTGTCAAAGGTAGATGTTGCTTAGTGACCTTTGAGGACTTCTGGGATACTGACCTTAAAAGACCTGGATAAGAGATAACAGTACATACTGCCTATGTTGAATTATCCTAGGCCTTTGACACTACCCCCCATTCATGCCTCATAGTGAAGATCTCCCATTTGGGGATTAGGTTGTACAGTATTAGATGGAGTGATAACTGGCTCAACAACAGAACACGCACTCTCAAAGTCGGGGAAGCACCTCCACTACTAGCCCACCCACCAGGGGAATTAGACAAGGATTTGTGCTGGGCCCTCAGCTGTTTGGGAAATATTTCCTTGAAGCACAGGCAGCAGTAAATGACCAGTGGTTTCCCAAGTTTGTAGATGATTGTTATCTGGATACACTCATATAGAATCCTCTAGTAATGGTAACATATTACAGTAGAGGCTGACACATACTGATGATTGGTGACAAACTCATAGACTGAACTTTAAGCATACAATGACTCTTTGTCACCTTTGTCAATTAAGTACCTCTACTAACTATAATAAAAATTGCACCCCAATGCTCAAACACAGTGCTGTAAAACTTGGGAGCACATACAATCTACACTTTTATCACGATATACCCAGAGTGGTGACACACACAATCTGCATTGCACACATCATACATATGGACATCACATACAGCACCAGAGTAGTCATATCTCTGCTATACTTTACCATTATCACACCAATAATGGAGTACAATGCTCACATATCTTTGTACCTCACCAGACACATGCAGCAATTGGGAGAGAACACAGGGTTGTGCCTGAGAAACTCCCACACCTCCAAACATGACAGACATGTCACTGTGCTTGGTATCATGCAGGCTGCTGAGATGTGACCCTGAAGAACAGTCTCAGACCCTGACCTTCTGTAAATGATGGACATTTGCAGTTCAAATGTGACAACTATAATTTGTCCCAGGGTTCTCAACCTAGCCTGTCTGTGACATAAAACAACATGCTGGGGAGACAGATATAGCCTACAACAATTCACGTTCCTCTGTAATAGTTTCCCACTGCATGCGAAACAGTGCTCCTCAATGACCCTGTTGAAGAGCAACCTTAACTACTGGTTGGGAAATTGTAAAGTCACCTCTGGGCTGGGACCTCTGCCAGTCATGGTCAGGGCAGTTGGTGTTGCTCACAAACAGTCTGCTAAAAATGATCATCTGACTCTGTTCAATAATGGTACTTGTGTTTTTATACAGATAGGCTTCTGAAGACCCCGGTGCTATTAGGCTAGTAGCCTCATATGAACCTATGAAGCTATGTGCCTATGCAGGTCTCACAAGCTTTTGTCAACGACATGGCCTGATGTCATCTACTATAAGTTAACCTGCATTGTTGCATAAAGTAGGCTTGTGCCTTGTTGCTTGCATAATGTACTGTGCTCTGTAGTCTGTGTACTTAGCTAGATAAGGGTTCTGTTCTCACTGCAGTCAACTGGGTGCATATGTGTGTGTGTCTAGACAACAGAGCAGAGATGGATATCTTATAGCAACTTATTTTACATAGATTACCAGTATTTTTGATATTTATAGCCGCGGTGGTGCAGCGGTAGCATTGTCGCCTCACAGCAAGAGGTTCTCCAGTTTGATTCTTGGCTGGAGCACCTTCTGTGTGAAGTCTGCATGTCCTCCCTGTGGTCGACTGGCATTCGAAAGACATGTGTGAATGGGAATGCCTTCACTGAAGGTTGGGTGTCAGGCTGGCACCTCAGCACCATAAAAAAATCGACTGCCAATCTTTAGTGGACCGGAGTTCCGCTGTGGTGACCCCTAACCAGGTAAAGCCAAAAGAAAAACAACAACCAGTATTTTAATATTTGCTCATGCCTACACATCCATTTCATACAGACCTCCCAACCTGTTGTCTTCCATATGGTCTGCTGATGTCATAGTTTCATAGTTTAGTATTAGGCTATCTGCCCTGGGGCATTTGTAAGCCTAGCCATAGTGATGTGGCTTTCGCCACCCCATGAAATGGTAGAGAAATGCACAAACATGCACAGAATAGATTTAGAATACTGTGCCTCTGTCTAGTAGTGACACAATGAAGCCCCCCTTATATAATAGAATTAGTTTACTGTGCCCCTGTCTAGCAGTGACACAGATGTGACCCCTGGGGTAAACTTACAATCTCCCATCCACTCATCAAGATTTCTTTTGACGAAAGTCAGTGAGGGACTCTGCCTAACATGAACTGGGATCTTGTTCCAAAGCATGGAAAGCCTCTTGGTTATGAATCTATCCCTCCAGCATGTCCTATTCATATGTGTGCCGAGGTTTAAGTCTTTAGCTCTCGTGGTCCTGATGGATTTGGATTTTTTGAGGTGGAGCATGTCCATCAGATCCTGATTGGACATGGCCTTGTACGTCAGGCAGAGATCACCTCTGAGCAGGCGGTATGCTACTGAATAGAGCTGGAGTTTCTTTAGTCTGGCAGAATAAGACATATGTTGGAGACCCTTGATCGTCTTGGTGAGGTACTTTTGTGGTCTCTCCAGCTGTTGCAAATGCCGGGTGAGGTACATACCAAATGGGGCATTGTACTCAATCATGGGTCTGATGAGGGAGGAGTATAGGGGTACAATGACATCCTTGGATCTGGATGTGAATCCCTTCATAATGAGGTGTGCAAGGTAGAATGTTTTTCTAACCACTTTGGCAATGTGGGTGTCAAATGAGAGGTCGCTGTCGACTTGGGTCCCTAGGTCTCTGATTACTTTTTCCATACTCAGTGGGTTGCTGTCTATGTGATAATTTGTTTGTACTTTGTTTTTCCCAAAGGGGATGACTATACATTTTTTGGCATTTAGTTTAAGGCCGTGACTCCGGCACCAGTTGTCCATTTCTGTGAGGCCTTTTTGTAGGATGTATGTGTCCGCTGGTGTATCGACTATGGCGCCTAGTTTGCAGTCATCTGCGAACTTTGTCAGCCACAACCCTCCCATGTTTGCTTTAACATCTGAGAAATAAATGCCGTAGAAGAGGGGTCCCAGGACAGATCCCTGTGGGACACCACTTGTGACTTACTTTGAGTCTGACATTGCTCCAGCGATTTTAACTTTATGGGTTCTGTCCTATAGCCAGTTTGCAACCCATCTAGTGACATAAGGGTTTACGTTTAAGCTGTTGAGCTTATCTATGATGCCTGAGTGGGGTATTGTGTCGAAGGCCTTAGCCAAGTCCAGGTAGGCTGTATGGACTGCTTTGCCCTCATCAATGGCTCTAGTGACTGTTTTGAAAAAGTCAACCAGGTTCAAAAGGCAGGATCTGCCCTTTACAAAGCCGAACTGGGTGGGGTCAAGTGTCTGTAGGTCCCCTATGTCTCTGTTTATGAGTGCCATAATGATTCTTTCCATAGCTTTGCAGACCAGGCTGGTTAAGCTTATGGGGCGGTAGTTCCCATGGTCTGTAGAGGTACCCCCTTTGTGGAGTGAGACTACTGTTGCTGTACGCCAGTGTTCAGGTACATATCCTGTAGTAAGGCTAAGGATAAATAGCATTTTTATGTGCGGGTTTAGCTGCTCTTGGAGTTCACGTAGCACGCAACCCGGGATACTGTCAGGTCCCATTGATGCTGTGTTTTTAGCTTTGTTGAGGGCGGTTCTCACTTGGACATCTGAGATGACAGGGAGATTACATTCAGCTGGGATAAGTATTTCTTCTTTTGGGGGTGAGGGAGGGGAGAAATTTGCACTGAACCTGTCAGCCAGAATGTTGGCAATATCTGTGGGTTCAGTGTATTTTTTGTTGTTGTGAACTAACTCTGAGCATATCTGAGGGTTTCCGCCAGGTTTCTAACATAGCTGAAGAAGGCTTTGTGGTTATCTTTAGTGTCCTTAGCGATTTTTCTCTCAAAGTTGGCCTTGGATGTTTTTATGAGAGAACGTAGTTTTCTGCTAATGTTGATCAGAGATGTCTTCCCTTTATGGGATTTTGCTCTGTCGTGCAGTAGCTTCCTTCTTTTGTTATACAATTTGTTAATGGCTGAGGTCCACCAGACAGGACGCTTGCCTTTGGTGGAGAGGGACTTGGATTTATTTGGGATTGCATGATCCATGCATTCTTGGAGATGTCCATAGAAAGCATTTGTGAAGGATTCAGCATTGTGGGATGTGGTATCCACTGGCCCAGTGGGCTTAAAGGATATCATCTCAGTCTTAAGAAGAGTGAAGTCTGCTTTTGAGAAGTTTTTCACTGTGGTCTTTTGTGCTGGGGGTGGAGGTGGGATATGTATATCCAGGGTGATTAGTTTGTGGTCATATCTCACTAGTGAGGGGTATACCTCCGGTGTGGAGCATTTTGTCCCCATGTTTGTGATGATCAGGTCTAGTATATTATCTCCCCTAGTGGGAGAGGTGACTAGTTGTTCCAGTGCATTTGAATTTATGAATTCCAGGAACCTTTGGGCTAGGGTGTTAGGGCTAGAATAATGTACCCAATCTATGTTTGGGTAGTTGAAGTCTCCCAGTATGATGGTATTTTGTGATACATTCATATCCTCCAATGTCTTCAGGAAGGCTGAGTGGGGTTCCTGAGATTGGGAGGGTGGTCTGTAACATGCTACCAGTTGTATAGCAGTTTTGCCAATGGTTAGTTGCACCTGTATGGTCTCTGATGCTTCATGTGTTGCTACTAACCTGGAGGTGTGGGTGTCCTTGATGAATATGGACACTCCCCCACCCTTTGTGGTTCGGCCCGGGTTTTGGGGCCGAAAAGCATGATACGAGGTATAGCCTGGTAGCACTGGGGTGCTCTCAGGAGCCTTGAACCAGGTTTCAGTTACTGCACATACGTCGATGTTCTCCGTACTGAGGAGTGCATCGAGTGCCTGCATCTTGAGATTTAGACTTCTGGCGTTGAGCAGCATTACCCTTAGTTTTTTTTCATTTTTGTTTTCTAAGGAGGTGGGTTTGCCTTTTGAACCTTGCCTAAAAAAGGCACTATGGGGGTAGCAAGAACCTTGGCCAATATCCGGAAGCCCAGTGGTGACAGGTGCAAGCCGTCCCTTGCGAAGCAGCGTGGCTTGTCCAACATGTCATCCCAGGCAGACAGACATTGGATCCCCTTAGAATGACACCAGTACTTGAGCCAATTATTAAAGCTGATCATCTTGTCTTTGTATTGTGGCATCATTCTTGGTGAGGGCAAGATGCTGCTCAGGGTCAGGGTCATACCAGCCTGGGCTACATAATCAGAGAGCTCCTCTATGTCTCTTTTCATGTAGTCCAGGGAGGTACGTCTCAGGTCATTCACGCCAGCATGGACAATGACGGAGTCATATTTGTACTTGCTTTGGAGTGACCTGAGTGCATGTGTTATGTGGCGGATCCTAGCTCCCGATAGGCAGCTCACAGTCACCCTCTCCTTGTTCAGCCTGGTAAGTGGGACATCAGTGTGTCTGACTATAGAGTCACTTATTACTAGTGTATCAGGCATGGTGTTTGGCCTTAAGGGCTGTGATTGGTTGACACACTGATTTATTGAAGTATGTGTTGCATGTGTTTTGTTTTGAGGTGGTGGATTTTTGGATGTCTGCTTTGGGAGCCACTGTTGTTTTGGTAAGTTTTTTATTAGAGCCTCCGAGTATGTCTTTGTGTTTTTATGTGTTTGGTTTGCAGTTGTGGTAGGTCTATGTGGGACTGGGTTTGTTGTGTGTGTGGTTACCATCTCCTCCTGTCTGGTCATGCCAGCCCTGAGTTGAGAGAGTTCAGCCTCCAGTTTCTCTATATAGTTGCATCTCTCACATGTATTTGTGTTTGTTGGGAGGAGGAGAGGGTTGTCTGTGTACATGAGACAATTGTAGCATTGTCTCAAGATACCCAGATTAACCAGTTGAACTGGAGAGGATGCCAGCAATCTACCACTCGACATGCTAGAACAGTATAAGGGAGTGTTGTGCCTTTAAGGGAAGTGGATATTCACAGGGGTGGTAGGTGGATGTAGTGCTTACTTAGTATGAGAGTGCTTACTTAGTAGAGAAGTTTTGAGAACAAGTGCTAGGTTATAATATAGCGAGTAGTCTGATTATACTAAGAGTAGAGCTTCCTTAAGTGAAAATTTGAAGAGCAGACTCGGCGGAGCCAGAAGAAGTTTAACCTTGTTTAACCGGCGCTGCGCTATGCGCACAATCGCGCAAAGCCACACAAACGCGGATTTTAAACAGGGAACAACAAAAGAGCTAGAAATGGTCCAAAACAACCAATTACTACAGCTCTTGTGCTGAGGTCACTTCCTACAGGGACAGGTAGGCTGCTCAAGGCTCCCCACTCCCACTGGTGAGCAAAGAAACTTCCAAGTAAGGTAATGGAGAACACAGGAACTACACCACAGCCCAGAATACAGCAATGCCTGTAAACTGGTCTAAACTAGTCGAGGAGAGGTGGGAAAACAAGGATTATTTTTTTGTTTTTTTGTTTTTTTGATAGAAACACACAGAAAATGCAGAAACAGTGATAAATCAGTTACACAGGCTAGCAAACTTTAGTGGGCAGCCTCAACAGTTAAATTAAACAAACAAACAAACAAACAAACTTTTGATCAAATTCGACTAAAAAGTAACTTTAAGTGCAGATTTTAAAATAATGCAGCAAACAGCTAAAAAATCAGTTTAGGCTTGTTAAGGGTAAGCTAGAGAAGCTATTCCAAGCAAAAAAACAGCAAAGATACTTAAATCCAGAAAGTAGTCACTTTTCTGAGTTCTCTGTAGCTAGGACCACTCTGCAGGACCACGAAGAGCTTGTCTGAGCAGTATAGCCTATCTGCTATAAGTTCATCTGTACTCTTGCTTAAACAAGACTTGTGCCATGGCACATGCTTAACATACTGTGTTCTGTAGTCTGTGTATTTAGATAGGTAGGGGTTCTATTCTTACTGCAGTCAACTGTGTGTGCAAGCTGTTGCTTGACCTTATAGACAGCATTTTATAGCAGCACGTAGGGCACTGTTATCTTCTCCTCAACAGACACTGTTGATGTCATCAGCTATAAAGTGTTGTCTGACAAACTCCAAGTCAGATGTGAGTTGTGATGCTCAAGTAAAGTTTTGTTTATGTAGTCTGTGTACTTAGATAGGTAGGGTTTCTTTTCTTACTCCGCTCAACTGTGTTTAGGTGAGCTGTTGCCTGAAATTACAGAGAGAATTTTACACCAGTATGTGGGACACTGTCATCTTCTATTCAATAGACAATGCTGATGTCATCAGTTATAAAGTGTTGTCTGACACACGTGAAATCAGATTTGAGCTGTGGAACTTGTATAAAGTACTGTGCTTTGTAGTCTGTGTACTTAGGAAGGTAGGGGGTTTATTCTTACTGTCATCAACTGTGTGTATGTCAGCTATTGCCTGACATTACAGAGAGAATTTTACACCAGTATGTGGGACACTGTCATCTTCTCTTCAACAGACACTGCTGATGTCATCAGTTATATCACATTTTTGAATATCACAGTACTCTCATCAGGGCAGGGTTAGGCAGAAGTCATTTCATCTTATATAATAAAGTTTATTGTGACATGGCTTTCAATCTATCCACATAAATCATGGCATGGTGTGTAGGTCCTGTGTTATCTTGCGTAGAAAGCCCTGTGAGCTCTCTGGCTGCTATGTGTCTGGTGAAGTACATGTAAAAAAGAGCATTATACTCCATTAGTGCTGTAATGATGTTTGACTACAGTGTTGTCATACAGTCCTAAGATATCAATATGCTGGCATGACTTTGGATATGCACAACATAGGCTTTCCATAGCAGTGTGGACAGTTGATGTTCAATGTTCAGATTGCTATCTAAATGTGTTCCCAGTGCTTGCATCACTGAATTTCTGCAAGTCAGGACTGTAGTCAATGTTGTGATTAACATGGAACTCCACTTTTCAGATGGACAACATTACAAACACACATTTCCGCATTTATTTGTAAATCATGTGATTTGTCACCATTCGGTCGTGTGTGTTAGTGCCTCCTGTACTAGGTTATTACCATTGGTGGACAATGATTGCACACAATATGCAAGAATAAGCAAACCTGGTTAGGCAAAGGCCATATACTTTAGCCTGATCTGTTGAGAAATCCAATTCAAATAGTGAAGGGCCAAGCACAGATCCCTGGGGTTTGCCAGTGGTGACAGCTCTACTGGTACAGGTTGATTCACCAACTTTCACATAATGTGCTCTGTCAGTGAGCAATTGTTTAACCATCAACTGATGTAAGCTTTAATCCACAGCTTGGGGATTTTCTCAATTATACCTGCATGTGTGAATGTGTCAAAAAAGTAAGCCAAATCACAATAGGCAGTATGCAGTGCCTTACCTTCACCCAGGCCTATCACATGCAATCAATGTGCTGTGACAACATCACACATTACCTACAGTGCAACCCACCACATACACCTTCCTGATATGGTTGAATACCCGGTGCAATACACCCGCCATATGGTCTATGTTCCCATAAAAGAGTGTACACCAATATGCATCCACCTGAGCTGGGGAGACAGCACCTGATGCATGCATTTATAGAGACGTTCTGACTCTTTTCGACTGTGAGGTACATCAACATGTCATCATGGACTTCCTCTACATGTACACTAGTAATATTCCAGGTGTGTGCAACAGACTTGTGTGAGGTGTTACTGCTACATCAAGTTTGTTACATCTGATAGATGTCCTCAAAGAGGTCACTGAGGGCATGCATAATGACAACTCTGTCATTGTGTGGAACTTGAACAGGTCAAGGCATCTGACAAAAATCCCACTTAGGTATTAAATCAACACAATCATATGTAGCCATAAACAGCTATATCACTAAATGGCAAGACCAGTGTATGAAATATGTGGCATCTCACTATATTAACGTGACATATATCTCAGGTCCAGTGATCAGGTCAGTACATCAACGTCTGCTAGGCCCTTTTCTGCCCATTAGTTCAGTGATGGACATCACAGATAACACAGACATGCTGTGTCCAAACAGCTGCCTGTAGGACTACAGTTTGTGTGCAATCATTGACTCTGACTGTGATATTAGTATAATACAGACAGTATCAACACATACCAGAGACTGCTGCCACAGCCATGACAACACCTGCATTGACGAGACACTTGGAATGATTTGTTGAATCAGGAAACAGACATACCACCCAAGTATAATATGGACATCACACCCTATAATTAGACCTATAGGCATATGACCTGTGTCCTGGGGTACAGGGTAAGTGGTGTATCCAACAGCATTTGGTCACAGTGCTGACTATCCCCTTGAATGTAACACAAGTACTGGGTATGCGAGGGCCATGCACATCAGAGGCCATAATAACTTAATGGTTCCCACACTTCATCACACCAATAACTGTATACAATGCACCCTTCTTCAGGTACCTTCCAACAAATCTTCCAGGGATGTGCAACTGATGTGGACCACATTTGTCATAGTGCATTGTCACACAGCTTTTTGGCCATACCTAGGTATTTTTTTGAGGAATATACATGACTGTCTGATGGTGCGGAACAACAATAGGTTCATAGGTGTTTACTAGGCTAATGACAAAAGGCACTTTTTAAGCCTAGCCATGCATTCCAAATCTTTGACATCCACTGTCCACCTGTGTCCCTAAGTCTCTTATCACACTTTCGGTGTTTAGTGTACTGCCACCTATGTGGTAATTCATGGTTACATGTTTTTTTTTCCAAAGGGGATAACTATACATTTCTTGGCATTGAGCTTGAGCCCATGGCTCTGGCACCAAGTATCTGTTTCTGTAAGGCCCTTTTGTAGGGTATCCACATCATTTGGGGATTCAGTAATGGCTCCCAGTTTGCAGTCATCTCGAAATTTGTTAGCCAGAGTCCCTTAGTGTTGGCCTGTACTTCAGAGAAGTAGATGCCAAACAAGAGCGGTCCCAGGGCTGAACCCTGAGGTACTCCACTTGTCACTTGTCTGGAGCTGGATTTGGAGTCAGCTACTTTTACAGTGTGGGTTCTGTCAGTAATCCAGTTGGCAGCCCATTGAGTGACGTAGGGGTTAATGCCCAGCTTAGTAAGTTTATCTATGATTCCAGAGTGGGGGATGGTGTCAAAGACCTTGGCGAGGTCCAGATAGGCTGTGTGGACTGCCTTACCCTCGTCCACGGCTCTGGAGACTGATTCGAAGAAGTCAATCAGGTTCAGGAGACAAGAATGGCCCTTCACGAACCCAAACTGGGTGGGCTCCAGAGTTTTAAGGTTGCCAATGTCTTTGCTTATAAGTTCCATGATAATACATTCCATGGCCTTGCAGATCAGGCTCGTCAGACTGATGGGGCAGTAGTTCCCGGGATCCAAGGTGGATCCCGTCTTGTGGAGTGGGATAACTGTAGCTGTGTGCCACTCAGTGGGCATGAAGCCTGAGGTGAGGGTATAATTAAACATGACACTTAAGTGAGGTGCCAGTTCATTTTCTAGTTCATGTAGTACACAGCCTGGGATGTCATCTGGTCCCATGGATGCTGTACTCTTAGCTTTGGAGAGTACTTTTTTGTACCTGTCTGGCCATTATTACCAGAATTTGGCAATCTTCATGTATTGAGATGGGCCATTTAGGGGGTGAGGGGAGGGTGAAGTTGGCACTGAATCAATCTGCCAGGATATTGGCAATATCCTTGGGATCAGTATATTTAATGCCATTCAGTTGTAGCTCAGAGCAGATCTGAGCATTGCCATTTAGATTCTTGACATAGTTATAGAATGCCTTGTGGTTGTCTTTGGAATCTTTGGCAATTTTATTTTCGTAACTAGCTTTGGAGGATTTTATGAGGGATCTCAGCTTCTTACTAAGGCTGGTAAGGGAGTTTTTTGCATCCTGGGATTTTCCTCTTTTCTGCAACAGTTTCTTCCTTTTGTTGTAAAATTTGTTTATGGCAGGGGACCACCAGATTGGCTTCCTTTTTTTGCAGGAGAGCATCTTGTTTCTATTTGGAATGGCGCGATTCATGCATGAGTGGATGTGCTCGTACAGTGCCTTAGTGTAGGACTCAGCAGTCGCACTTTCAGTTCCTATCAGCATGGGTGTCATAAAGTTTGTAACTTCTGACTTGAGTAGCATGAAGTTGGCTTTGGAGAAGTTTTTTATGGAGGTTTCCTTACTGGGGGATGGGGGTGGGATGTGGATGTTAAGGGTGATTAGCTTATGGTCTGACCTGACCAACTTGTGGGTGATCATAGGTGTGGATCATTGATTTCCCATGTTGGTAATGACCAGATGTAGGATACTGGAGCCCATGGTGGGACAATGGATTAGTTGATCCAGGGCATTGGAATTTATGAATTCCAAGAACCGTTGGGCAAAGGTGTTGGTACACAAGTAGTTTTCCCAGTTAATGGCAGGGTAGTTGAAATCACCCAGTATTAGGGTGCTTAGTTGTATATTAATATTTTCCAGTATGTTTAGAAAGGTGTAGTGAGAATCTTGGGGCATGGTGGGGGAATCTATAGCAAGCTAAAATTTGGATTGCAGTCTTACCTAGTGTTAGTTGCACCTGGAGAATTTCAGCCGCATTGTGTTGGGCAACTAACCTGGTGGTGTGAATATCCTTGGTGAATATGGACACTCCTCCATGTTTAGTGTTTCGATCCTGGTTTGGTGGACGAAAAGTGTGGTAAGAGTTGTAGCCTGGTATTGCAGGGGTGCTCTCTGGAGCCTTGAACCAGGTCTCAGTTTCTGCACAGATATATATGTTCTCCATTTTTAGGAGTGCCTTGAGAGAGTGCATTTTGAGGTTTAGACTTCATTGTGTAGCATTACCTTCAGATTTTGATTTTGCATGCTTGTACCTTTTCCCTGTGGTGGTTTTGTTCTTTGAACTTTGCCTAAAAAAGGCACTATAGGGCTGGCAAGAGCCTTAGCCAGTAACCTGAATCCCAGGGGCGACAGGTGCAGACCATCTCTGGCAAAGCATCATGGTCTGTCGATCATGTCGTCCCAGGCAGACAGATACTGGATCCACTTTGAATGACACCAGAAGCTTAGCCAATTGCTAAAGTCAATCATTCTGTCCTTATACTGTGGTATCATTATCTATGGCACTGTCACGAATGATACAAATGCCATTAATGTTACCAAACACCTATGCTTGCAGTGTGTGCATAAGCTGAACAGGTAACACACATGCATCTGGTGTAACAACTCTCTAAGGCCAAGAGCACTCCATCATTGGGTTTGACCGATCAGGCATTTTGGAATTCCTATTTAACTGTAGCCTTCAAAAGGCTTGATGCCTCATGAATGGAGAACAGCAACAGTTATCCCTCTGCACAAAGGTGGCCCATCTACAGACTCTGGAAACTACAGACTCATAAGTCTCACTAGTCTTAGATGTCCAGCCAAGTAAAGTTAGGTTTTAGTATTATTTGCACTAAATTCACTTAATTAAAGCAATTAGATTAATCCTTCCTCTGCTCCCATCATTGTTTTATATTCATATCACTTTCCATTCATCAGTGACAGTCAGAAATCCGACAATAAAGGCACACAGACATGGAGCCAAGAAACCCCTCTTATCACAGCAGTACTTCACTGCATTTCAAACGTGTAACCAGATGATTAGAAAATAAAGATTTTCCTGAGTGATCATAAATCATTTCCACTGCTGCTATACTGAATTTGCACTTACAACTGACAGCTTTACATTATTCATTAATAGCCATCATAGCATACAAATTGTATGAGCAAAAGCAACATTTTTTTAATTTAACTCAGTAATTTTACATATTTCTCAATGCTTCTTATTAATTTATAATATTTTGGTTATTATTCCCATAATTTTAGGATGTCTGTGATTTCCAAAACATTTGCCACCTAACTCAAATAATGGCAAGCTAATATGGCTATGCTCAACTTTTCCACATACATATGAGTACCTGCAGATCTATATCTGCAAAGTTATTATAAGTATGCAAAATAAAGCATGCACATATCTGCACACAGAAATGCATTCGCAAAGAAATATATGTAATGTTTCTGTGTAACAATAATTGTGTAAATAAAAATGTAAGCTACGTTGAGTGAAATAATAATCTGCATATATGTCTAAAAATAAAGGTATACATCTGCATGAGTAGTCTTAAAACTACTGGTTCATGTCTTTAGACAAAAGGAAAATATATGTTTAATTACCATTTATATTTGTGGTATTGCATTACATTAGGTAGCTATTTCATTACATGAAGACAGTTTATATGGGCTAGGAAATGTTTCTGCTGTACCAGTTGTATAAGGAAGTAATTTCTTTTAATAAATTGGAAGTGCACATTCAAAATAGCGGAAGTCAGTCAGGCACTGCATCCTTGTCAGACTGGATGCTGTAGAAAGGATGGGGGGTTGCAGCAGTGTGAAGCGAATGCCCAGTCCACACATTAGTGAGAACTATCCAACATCATTCACTCTGTAATACTTCTACATTCATTTTGAAATCATCATCTTATATGCTTAGAATTGTTATAGAAGAAAGCCATTAAGCACACACTTTTTAACACTTAGGAAATGAAAACATCCATAACTTATAACATTGTTCTGTTTGTCTGCAGATTCTGGCTGAACCAAATTCAGAGACTGCTATATGCAAACCGTACATATTGAAAAAAAATCCACCAAACGTTCACTGTTTGTTAAAGTGACAGTTAAGGGAAGAGCAAGAGAATTCATATAGTATTTAATATATCTATATAAATGTGTATAAACAAATGCAATGAATGCAGTGGCTTAGAAACAATAATTGTATTGTTATATGGAAATGACAACAAAAATGTGAAATACAGGTAAACAAGAATTGTCTTATTTCTTCTCTTTACAGATAAGGTAGTGGTCTCCTACGACAGGTCTCATATGAAAGGATAAAGTAGGAGCAGTGATGGGAGAGACTGACATAATCTTCTGGTAAATCAGAATAAAGTAGCATCACTTTAGTAATGGGTGCTAACCCTAACCATTACACTGCTCCTCCCCCCAGTCCTAACCCTTTCCCTTAACTTACTAATAAGAAAAAAAAACAAGCATAAAACTAATAACTAATAAAAACCTTCCTGTAACCTGCCACTACACAAGCTGCACTCAGACACAACAACACACAAAAACACACGCTGCAACACCACATCTATCCCCTTATCTAACCCTGACTCTAACCCTAAAATATGCACAGTCACACACAAACATACAGGACCTATAACCCCTGCTATCCCCAACTCTTAATAACAAAATAACCCAACTGGGTATAAAACTGATAAAATAAAAGAACCACGACCACCAGAGTACTTCCGAAGCAATTAATATTACTCCATATATTACTTGAGACAAAGGGCATACATAATCTAGATACTATTAAGTGTAAGGGACAGTATCTTTTTAAGATGGTTGTGTCTTAAATGTGTAATTGGATGATTAATGTGTGCATAAATATGGTTTGCTGATTAGTTACCACTCACTCTGATGAAGCCATGTTTCAATGGTGAAAGCGCTTAGTGTGTGGAGTAATATTAAACTCTTCGGAAGTACTCTGGTGTTCATGGTTCTTTTATTTTATCCCCAACTCTTAATCTTGGCCTTGACACACACACACACAAACACACACACACACACACACACACACACACAAGCACACTAATGGTCTCACCACTTTGAACCCCAATCACCTCTCACAATGAAATACTCCCTCAACATTCTGAATGTTAAAAATCTGTCCATTCATTATTAAGCAGCTTACCTCTCAACCTCTTAGCACAAGAAATCTGGACAAAGCTGAAAATAATGAGGGGATAAAGCCCCAAAAATAGGGACATATTTTAAATACTTCTGTTATAAATTTAGGAAGCTGATAGAATAATAGAATTTCTGTTACCATGCATTTTCTGAAGGATATGAAGTCTGAAACTCAAATGTATATCCTTATTTAGTGACTTCGATGATTTGCCAGAAAACCGCATATTTTATGTGGAACAGACCAAAAATATGAGGCACAAACCTGTACATTCTGTGAAAATATGGACATTTAGAGGTATGTTAAGCATGACGCCTATTACTTATTGACCAAATGGACCAAATGGAGTCAAATTGAGGAAATACACTCATGCGCATATACAAATACACACACACACATACACACACACACACACACACACACACACACACACACACACACACACACATACACATGCGCACACACACACACACACACACACACACACACACACACACACACACACACACACACACACACACACACACACACTGTATATATGTACAAGGAATCTATTAGTAGTAACTCATGCAGAATTTCCTGCAAGAGTGCATTCAGTATGTAGTTGCAAGCAACAGTGAGACAGATATTAGAATACAAGTGAGCATGTGTGCATTTGAATGACTTTATTACTGTATATAAAGAAATCAATGATAGATTGTTATGAGGGAAGGAACAGATTGCACTTAGTGCATTGCTGCAAGCAAGAATGAGATAGATGTCAGTATATAACTGCAGAATTTCTGTATTTCACTGATTTTATTATTGCATTTTACAAATTTACTGATAGATATAAATAACACAAGGAGTAGACTGCACTACAAATGCAGCATTTCTGTCTTTCACTGATTTTATAAGATTTAAGTATTAATGATGGGTGTTCTTAATGCTATATTGTAAACAAATGCAAACCAGGCAAACATTTGATATTATATTTGTGTACTAAGTACAATGCAACATGTAAAACTGACCATTAAATGATATCAAACACTGTTCTGCCAAGTAAATGTAATCACTTTTCATATTTCATCCCAAAAGTCAGCATAAGTATTTCCCATAATATTTCAGCCTAAAGTCACATAATCACTTCTCATAAACTTTCAAATAAAAACATGCATAAACAGTCTCATGCATTCTTTTTTTTTTCAATAAAGATTTATAAAAATAGAAATGTTTTAAAGTAAGAAACTGAATACTTTGTAAAATGATGAGCGAATTTATTGTGTGGTTTCTCTTTTGTCAGCCCCCACACCTTTTTTTCTTTGCTTTTATGTTAATTATGATTTTTTTCTCTCCCATTTATGTTCATTTTTTTACAGCTTCAAAATCCCTTTGAGTGGCACAAGCAAGTTTCTCCCAGGTGAGGAATATTTCACACTCTGCCCATCAAAGGACATCCTTGCAGGGCCAAGGTGGTGGCATCAGTCCTGCAGGCACTCTGGCATATGACAGCCCGGAAAGCATCAGAGAACAGGGGCTTCAGAACTTGCTTGAGGACAAGTTGGAACAGTAGTTATTTGAAGGATTCAGCCAGTTGAGGCTTCACTGCAGTGTGTTGAAAACACACTGTAACAGCTGTTGCTGACCATCTCACCATCACAGACCCCTACTTGCTCAACAGTGGGGCTTGAGGCTCTGTGGGCTGGGACTCCTAGATGTCCTTCAGCCCTTCTTTCATTAACCTTTCATGTACATCCTCTTACTTACTTAAAAAAAAAAAAAAAAAAAAAGGAAAAATATGGGGTGCCTGTCCTCAACCAAACATTGTGCCACTCCTCTCAAAATTTCCTCCAGAACAAGCCCCTTCATGTTTTCCTTCTGTGTTCTCCTCTTTGTTGTCTATTTTTCAGTCTTTCTACTCTTTAATGAAACTATTAATATACCCACAAAAGTATAGCTCATCAAGACGGCAGTGCGCCATGCATATTAATGAGGGCCCGCTGCCTCAACTCTAAGGCTAACATGGAGCGTGCATGAGTGCAGGGGGCATGTCGGACTGCCGAGCAGTCCAAAAATCCACACCCCTGCAAGTCTCTCAGTCAGGAAATGTCAACTTACATGAGTGAGACCACTCAAATGTGTACATACCCAACACTACATTCCCCCACATTCTAAACCCCTATACAATTATAAAATGTAAAATTTTTTTTTTTTATTATTTCCGATATAGCTGCCCGTATTTGCAAGTGTTTGCGTGGATTTGCCCATTGCTTAGCTACAGTTAGCAGTTTAGACACCGAAAAGGATAATAAGAAATGTATATGCAAATTAAGCGAAATAGCAATAGTGTAGTGGTAGAGCCTTCCCCCAAAATATAGATATATATATTTATTTATTTACATTATTTTTATATATATATATATATATATATATATATATATATATATATATATATGAAGGTGAAATGGTTATGCATACTGATGGATGCATAAGTAACGTATCCTAAGCAATGTGAAGCACTGCTAGGCAAAGTTTACTGGTATTAATCATATTTAAATGTAATTGCTCATAGCTGAGCACTGCATTAACTAGCGCAATGGCTTTGTGCATAGCTGCACATCGTGCCAACTAGCGCAAACAGAGCATGTTTGCACAGTGTTGCGCTACGCACTAAACAGCACAACGTCGGGCAACGTCAAGCAATGTAGAACAATGTCAGGCAATGTCGAGCAACGTAAAGCAACGTAGAGCAATGTCGGGCAAAGTTGAGCAAAGTCGGCTAAACACAGCCACACCTCCGAGCCAGTCTGGCCAGTAGTAAAGTAAAAAGCAATGACAGGGCTCAAACCCGAGATACTGTGATCCATAATCACAGTACTGAACCATTAAGCCATGACAGCATTTCACAACCATGCACTTTCAACACACACATACATATCAATGAAAGTTTACCCATTGCTAAGCAGGGGTGCCTTCAGCTGAGTTTTTTCAAAACTGGCCAATCTCAAATAAGTGTGGGAAATGAGACATATTTAAGTTACATAGGTGGGAATACTTGCCATAACTGGTTGTAGCTCCCATCTGCAGGCAGCATGGCTGGTGCTGGAGAGGGCTATCGATTTCAAGCGCACCGTTGGGGCATTGAGGAGTCAAAAGTAATGGTTTGGCGCCTTGTCCATAATCATGAGGATAGACACCTGCGGGGCCAGTACCAGGGCACCCAGTACAAAGCGGAAGCCTGGAACCGTCTAGCTCATGAACTCACCAGTACCACAGGCATCCCTTGGACTGGTGAGCAGGTCAGACACCACCGTGCAGACCTGAAGAGATGCAAGGAGGATCAACTGGACCAGTGGATCCAGGAGGCCCGTGGGATGGAAAATGCCCCACTACTGAGTAAGTAGCCATGGAATTAAGTATGTAAGAATTGCTATTCTAGTCTATACTATGGATAGGTATGTCTCAATATCACTTAATTTACTTCACAGCTGCAGGTGTCTGCACTGCGAACCAGCAAGCCTATGCAGATAGGCTGCTAAGGCTGCACCACTAGGCAGGTTAGTAATTATTCTGCATGTACTGTTATGTAAAATAAATGAGAGAGCCTGAAAAAAATGATTTAACCCAATAAATAAAGGTATAATAATACTTTAATAACTATTTTGCATGTACTGTTATATAAAATAAATGAGAGAGCCTCTAGAAAAGTGTTTTAAGTCTTTAATAAAGGTATAATTCCTGGAATGTGTCTGTGTCATTTTCTTTGATATGTTGTTGCACTCTTGCATTATAGAAATAGTACTGTTGTATTAAGCGCTGTTAACCCACACTTGGGTAGGCCCATATAAAGTGGATGAACGGAGTGCCAGTAGCTTTTAAGCATATTTACAGTCCTCAACTGTTGGTTCATGCATGTACAGGTTAATCTGGCACATAAGTAGCTTGGTATTGTGATCCCCAGAAATGTCAGTGTGCTGCCAGAGATGTAGGGAGCTGTTAACATATAACTGATAATTTCACCTGAACATATCTAGATAATTATAGGAAAGTAGAGCTGTCAGTGTACCATCTTAGCAGTAGTGTGTCTGAGCAACTCACAAAATATGTAGCAGTAACATCTGCATCCCGGACAGTTTGTATGTCAGATACAGCTCATGTATATAAAGATCTAGCAAAACGCATTTCACAATTTAAGGACAATTGGTTAGTGTAATAATACATGTAGGGGAAATATAACTGCAGTTAATAAGAATGTAGTGTAAACTAGAAGAATATATAAGTTGTTAATGGAGCTATATTTTTCCACCCTACTGTATGTGCATAAAAATGCAATTCCACACCTCAATGGGTATGTCTAATCTCAAAACATTTGTTGGGACATATGTCCTATTGGTTTATAAATATTTGCATTTATTTTGATGCATGTGCCCTGTTCAAATACCACAATATTGGTGGCCTGTTGCCATCAATTAAACCTGCATGCTGTTGTAATGTCCACTGTTGTTCTATATATGCATGTGTTATGCTTGCTGTTCAACTGTTGGAACCCTGGTGTGTGGAATTAATGGGAATACTTCTGCATACTGTTATAACTAATTGGGAATGCTGTTGACTGTTACTAACCCATATTTTCATTAAATCCTCCAAAACATAGAACATATGGGAAGGCCGGTCCCAGCGGACCCACCTCTCCCACCTCAGCTGGCGATGGCACCCGGCACCAGCAGGTCCAGTGCCCAGCCTGGGACCTCCTCCTCCATTGGCCCTGTGCCACCTTTGGATGGAAGTGCTTCAGGGGATGGGGCTCACCCCCCCCCATGCAAGCGTGGGTGGAGGAGGGCCACCTATCACTCTCCGAATGGTTCGGGCTGTGGTGTGTAGAGAGATCGAGCATTCTGTTTCTGATCCTCTATGCCAGCTTGAGGCATGAGTGGCGCAACTCATGGGTGAGCCTGCCCCTCCTATGCAGCCCCCAGCACAGCCACCCTCTGGGCTGTGAAGGTGCAGTGGCGACTGCCCATGGGTGGGGATCTCAGTTCCACTGTTGCCATCTGTGGGATCATGGGCTTGTGATTTCCAAACATCCTTCCCCGTCAGTGGTGTTCACTCACCACATGTGTCATATTCCACCCCTGTATGCATCTTGTTTATTTTGTCTGTTTACCTCCCTAACCTACCTCCTCAAATATACCTACTTCCCCTACCCCACATTCCACTCTCACCTGAAAAAAAAAGAAAAGGGCAATCTGCTCCCAAAAAAAATTACACCTCATACATAGCTGCCCATTTTGCACACATGTCCGCTGGACACATAAAATGTAATTTAATTGGCAGTACAACATACTTTGTTGTCCTCACCCCTCTCATAGGGGTGGAAGGTTTCATATTTCCCTCCAAATTTATTGCATATGCACAGCTGTTGCAGCTATGGACCTTCCCTACACCCGTCCTGCACATCCCAAGCTGTTTTCCCTACTGTCTTTCCCTCTTTGTGCCCCTTTTTCACCACTTTCCTATCTCCCCATTTTCTTTTCTTTCAAAGAAATGAGCGCGGGGGTTAGCGGGAGTAAGCACTATTAAGCAGCAGTTAGTGGGTTTGCGCAAGTGTGCCCTTGTTTGCGCTTAGATAAGCATTGCTAAGCATCGCACAAACCCACGCAAACCTGCTTAAAACTGCTTAAAAGTGCCTTAGTCACTCTGTATGTGAGGGCCCTTGTTCTGCTCAGCAGCAAAATAAAACACCTCTGTCAGTCTTGAACCCAGGACCCTGTACACACTACACTGCATGAAGTGCCACTAAGCCATGGTAGATATACAACAAGTTGGTGCTGAAAAAAATATATCATGCATAAGAATGAGTGACTGTAAAGGAAAAATAGGAATGCCATACCACACAACTTGTTCTGTGGATCTTTACCAGCAGTTGTTGTGAAATTGCATTACATGACTGTGATAAGAGAAGCAGTCATTCTAGCAGGAAATAATGTTACAGCAGCACTTTACAACCCCCACACAGTATCATAGCAGGACAAACATTGGCATATCTGATTAGAGTAGAGGCCATACATCCCAACTCTGCCTAAATTTCACGGATGTTCCTGATTTTGAAACCAATTTTAGCTGTGTCCCTCTGAATCCCTTTGAAAAGTACTGACCTTGTCCAGAAAGGTAGTGAATTACACTTAATGAATAATGACAATAAGTAAGAGTTAGACACTGCTTGTACTTCAGAAAAGGTGTATTAATCCATACGCTCTGGTTCTCTCAAAGTCTCAACTTAATGGCACTAATATTTTAAAGGTGTATCTCACCTTTACCTACTTTTCCCTGAGTTTGTTCAAATATGTACCTGAGTGTTTGAAAGGCCTGGCAGAGACAGAAACTTACAGGCATATCAGCTTTTCTGCTGTTACACACTGTGCAAATAGCTTTGGAAGGAGTTCCAGAAGCATACCCTTATGTAGGAGTACAACACTGAAATACCAAAGGATGTAGCCATGTACTGGTAGCAACCAACTGCAGCAATGCCATTGTTCCAGTGCTGAAAAGACCGGTGTGGTGCACAGACAAAGAATAACAGGCTAACCTCTGGCTACCATGTGGATAGGTCCACAGTTGGGAACTTCGCAGACAGACCACTTGGCTTGATAAACTAACAGGTACACAGCAAAGCTTTAAGTCCAGCAAGATAAAATTCACACAATAATACATAATGCTCTCTGTACTTCTGCACCCCTACCCAAATGTAGAATATGCCTGCGTGTTCAGGGTCTAACAAGGATGTAGGTAGGCATACTCAGCCCTGAAATTTGTCCAGTTTTCTTGAGCAGCCTGTGCTAATGTCAACACTAAAAAAGCACAAACTGTTTGGAAATGAGTAAATTAATATTCACAGTATAGCATTTCACAAACAAAAAGGAATACATCTCAATAACTAGTTTTGTATGGCAGTTAATTGTACAATTAGAAAAGAAAGTACATACTCCCTTGTATCTTGGGTTTAGCATTTTGAGGGGTGAGTACAATTCTACACTGACAAGTGTGTACTAAAATCAGCAACATTCAGGTCTGAGTACAACATTTAAATCACTGGCTACACCACTGGCTTCAGATATAAGAACTAGACCAACCTTCTGCCTTAAACAACGATGTCCACAGCAAACAAGCATGATCCCCATCTTGGAAAGCTGAAAGGGCCACGCCTACCTGAGTTAACAATTTATATCTTTGGGTTGCTATGACAGCGATTACTGCAATTACCAGACAGCAGGCTGCATGCAATTAGCAAATGTTGGCCACCAACTGGTGCAGAGGCCATCACATGCACATATACAAATAACTATAAAAGCAGGCTGTAATTGCTGCCAACAAACTCAAACTCTATTGCAGAGACTGACAGAGAGAGAGACAGAGAGAGAGAGAGAGAGAGAGAGAGAGAGAGAGAGAGAGAGAGAGAGAGAGAGAAAAGCAAAAGGAAAAAGAAAAAGAAATAATACCAACTCATACAAAGGAAAGGTATGTAACAGATATGTATTTACTGGCATGTAGTAGATGTTTTTGAAGAGTATACTACATAATGTGAACCATTCATATGTGGCAGCAGTACGTATCTATGCACAGATGTCCTGCTTAACTACTGCCATGGACAATTCAGTGTGTACCTGTGGGCAGTGGGACATAACTGTGAAATGTGTAGCTCAGCATTTAATGTCAAACATCTGATCCATGTTATCTGTGTTCTGTACAGTAGTGTGGCCAATGGCTGTTTGGGGGATTAGCCCAAACATTTATATAAACATGGGTGTGACAGAGTAACACATGCATGATAGTTATATTAAAGTCTAGCTAAGCATTGGCAACTGCTGTACCAGGCTAGTATGCTAATCTATCATTTAGAGATATATATACCCCCTCTAATGTTACTGTGTGTTCACATGTGACACCTGTTCATGTTGCCGCAAGGCCCAACAGTTCAGCTATGAGGTCCAGGGACATACAACAGTGTGGACCTTGTGTGTGTATGGCACACACATACGGAGATATATATATGTGTCATATACATTAACATCTGTATGTGTGCATAGATCAAGGGACATATTGCAACTGTTTGTGAAGGGTTGACATATATATGTTGGTGAAGGTTGATATGTGCATATTTGTATGTAGGTTTTAGTGTGTGACAAACAAGACAGCATACAGTGCTGGTATATGACACCTGGTGGTTAAACACTGTGGGTGTTTTGTTCAGTTTGCAATGTTGCAGCCAGTGAGGCCTGCTAAAGCTACCTGGGCTGTGAACACTTTCAATGCATTTCTCACAAAACTGTGTGATATTATTACATTACTGTATACCTCACATCCTTTGTATAACTGATATTCCCACCATGAAAGATGGACTGTATATGTGCCTATATGTATATGTATATGTATATGTACACCAATGGATGTGTATATGTATGTGTGTGTATATATATATATATATATATATATATATATATATATACACACACACACACACACACACACACACACACAGAGTCATATATACTCATACACACCCACATCTACTTGTTGCAATAGATTCTATGTAAAGTTGACGGAGTGTGATGGTCAATGTGTTGGTGAACATATCAAAGATGTGTATTTCTGGGATAGCTTAGTGGGAAACGGTTTCTGTCATGGTAATATGGGTCCTTGCTTTGATCCCAGCAAAAGCTGTGTATGCTGTTGCTAGGCAGATAAAGCACTGTGGCATACAATCTGATGTAGTCCCTTGGTGTTAACTGGGGTGTGTCATTGGAGGCTAAGGCACTACATGTATTCTTATTGACTGGTACAGATGTTGAATCCAAATCCTGTATGTACTGTAGTACTACTTGAAGCTGTGGGCCTAAACAGCAAAGTATGGTGTATGTCCACATTGCTTGGAACCACTGTTTTGTGTGGCCCCTGTAGTCAGAACAGATTACATTCCTCAAGCTTAAGGTTTTGTAAGTACTGACACACAGTACTGTATGGTACACACGTAAAGCTTATCTGGGTTACCATACCTTTGTGTCTTGTAATTATGTCTGATGTGTGTGTTGGTATGCCTGTAACATGTCCTCTGTCATATGTGTGTTACAACATATAACTGTGTATCTAGCAACATTTATAGTTTACTACAGCAGTATGGCACCTATATTCACTATTGTGCACATATTTTGGCCACGGGTTTGCCATCAACAAGTTGTGTGGTATAATGGTAATACTGTAACTGGACCTTACAAACATTGTGATGGATGACATATTTCTTTATGCATTGGCTTGATCTATATCTGCTGTGGCTAGGTGGTGCATTGTGTTGCATACATTATGCCAGGTACTCTTGTATAGTCTTATATAGTGATTTTATTTTGTTGCTGTGCAGAACATGTTTTTTTATATAGAGCGTGCCAGGCACTTTCAAGCAGTTGTGGGGTGAGCACTGATAAGTGGTAGTGAAAGTGTTTAATCTCAGTCAGCTAATAGGTTGCTATATATTGCAGTTCAGTGATATCTGAACTGTATAATGTTAAATGTGCCATATGACTTGCTCAAACATATCTTTTCTTTATATCTTCCAGGGATCATGACACACCATAGAAATCCTAGCTACAGTAGTGCTGAAGATGAGATTCTTAACAGCTGTATGATTCAGCACTATAGCCTACTATTCTCCAGAACCAGCCAAGACCAGCAGGAACGTACTGAAATGTGGCAAGATGTTATCTGGAGGCTAAACGTGGTAGGCCTGCATAACCGGACATATGAGCAGGTATGCCACCACTGCAGTGATCTACTTACACATGTCCGTCAGCATGCTTCTGATGTACGGAGGCAACAGCTTGCAACAGGTGGTGGGGTTAACATCCATCCCCTCCTCATCAGAGTGGAGGAGCTGCTCCTGAGCCTGGTGGCACCTGCCCAACAATGACAGCAGCAGACATTTACCATGATTGAGGTTGTAGCCACCCAGCAAGAACACATGGAACATGCAGGTAACATGGCATATCTGTAGACTACTGTTACCTCTATTGGTAGATCATGCATACGTGAGATGTGTACTGTGTAGTTAGAAGATGTGGAGCCTGTTGTTGTGCCATACTGATCATTTGGAACATAATCTGTAGGCCTGTGAATGTAAACTGTTCTACTGTAAGATTGCGAACCCACAGTAGCAATGCCACCGTTGTCGCCACTGACAAACTGTCTCATATCTATGTAGGTCCCTCTGGTGTGACAGCAAGGCAGTGGACAGATGCTGGTGAGTGTGTTCTACATTTATTATTGCAAATAAAAAGTGCATGTCATAGTTAAGGTGTAGACCATGTGCACATGTAACACACCTACTCATAATGCATGCTGTGCATGTTTGCTGTGAGACCACGCACATATCCCTAATGTGATTAGCTGCCTCAAACACATGCAATACACAGACCATCTCAAACAAATGTGGCTACACTGTAGTGCCCATTGGATAGGCTTAGTTGATACACAACATGCACATAACATACACAACTATGTCATACACAGAACATGTTAACATGCTACACATGAAGGATTCACAAACCCTCTGTAAAGTCACACTCCAGTATCCCAAATGTCATCCACACAGCACACATAATATACCTGATGGGTAGAGGCCTATCATAGGGCAGTGAAACACTCTGCAACACACAACATATTCATGTTAGGGAATGCTCCTTATTGGCCTCCTTACAAACCCATGTAACAACTGGTTGTGAAATGGTGAATGTAGCCATGGTAGTGCAGTTCCAGCATACTACACATAACTTTCATTGCTATACACCTCAATGTTGTGTGTGTGCAAACATATGCACCTGTAAACAATATGCATACCAATTACCATTTGCACATATATGTCTTGTGATGCTATTGAGTGTCTAGGTCATATGACACATATTGGGTATGTGTGATGTTTAAATTTGCAGTTGTTTTAGCATGCCATGTCATGGATGACATTGGCATGTCCACAATATGATCTACACTCACCATAACTACTGTACACTGGGTATGTGGACCAATGGTATTCCATCACTTATACATGCACCACTGTTCTTGTGTGTATACACATCATGCATGAGCTAAAACTGTGTCCACAATTATTTGATAATGACACAGAGGCTCTAATCAGAATTGGATATCTATGTGACACACAGATACACATCCAGCCATGGTATGTAGACCTGTGAGTGATGGTGCACAGTACATTACAGAGTTTTGAACACTTGCACAGCAATGTTGTGTCCATGTATGCATTGCCTTCCAGGGGGAGGCCAATCAATGAACAACAAAACACATGCAACAAAGCCATGTATACTGTTAGTAACAAGGACTGTCTACAATGCACTGCATGCTGTTGAGCAACACATGTCCTGCATGCTGACATGTGTGATATGACTGTTTTGCTTGTTTTACTGTACCCTGCCATCAACTGCTATTCAGTATGTTCTGAGATTGCTGGTGGTGTATGTGTGTGTGTGTGTGTGTGTGTGTGTGTGTGTGTGTGTCTGTCTGCTTTAGTGAGGAGTGTATTTGTATGTGTGCATGTTGCATGTGTGCATTTGCATGTATGCATGTACATGTGTGTGTGCGTGTGCATGTGTGTGCATGTGCATGTGTGCATGTGCATGTGTGTGTGTGCATGTGTGCATGTGCATGCGTGCATGTGCATGTCTGCATGTGGTCTCACATCATGTACAGGTCTTAAAGTGTGTTTCCTGTTTTCCTCTCACAGGTGCTGAGGTGGGGCTGGCTCAGTGCAGCAGGGAACCTGATGTCACTGACACAGATAGTGATAATGAGGATAGGTGTGTTGAGGCACAGGCAGGTTTGTCAAGGTCTGTTGTTGGGCAACCAATTGACAGTACACAAGTCTCCACCTCATCCATGCACACAGTCGTACTGCCTGTACATCCATCATCACCAATGCCCTTAGCAGAGGGACAGTGTACAGTCAGCACTGGCCAGGACAGTATGGTATCTATGGCACATGCATCAGGACACAGCAGCCATAGCCAGATGTCTGGAATGGTACCACATAGGCAGATGCCCAAGGGTTCTCGTCAGAGCACTGCTGGTCATCATGCCCCTGGCAGACGTGCCACAACTCTTACAACCACATGCATGTTCCAGGCTGTCATGGAGGCACAGGCACGTATGGAGCGGTACACCAGACAGGGACTAAGGGCACAGAGGGCTCATAACACCTCTGTAAATGACAGTATCCATGACCTAGCAGGTGCCATACGTAATTACACCGAGGTCATTGATAGACACTGGGGTGAGACATTAGATGTCCTCCACAATGTCATGTCCATGTGTCAGGACAGTGCAGGACGGTTGAGACATCGATGTGGACGTATGCCAGCAACATCATCAGCTGGTAGTCGCAGTGGGCATCCATCAAGTCATAGCCGCTCCTGTAGTGCCAGTACCAGCCCCAGCAATGTAGGGGGGCTGTCCATAGACCATCCTAGAAGACCACCTGCATGTGGCTCTGGCCAGTCCCAGCAGGGACCTGGATCCAGTGGACATATGCCAACCTCTGAGGACAGTACCCAGTCTGGATTAGTACCTGAGACTGTCTGTAGCACCCCTGCCAGGCACAGTCCCATATCCGAGGCCAGAGGCGGTGATCTGTAAAGCCTGCCAGGTACAGTCTGTAGTTGTCCCACAAATCCACGTATATGGCAGCCACATGGTGGAACTGTGTGCATGCAGACACACACATAAACCAGACACCTAGGGCAAACACATACCCGCACACATTACATCCACATTGGCCCATAACAGTACTCTTGGCCCTCACACACACACTCACACACACATGTCGATTGTATGGCTCAATGTAGGCCTCTGGCAAACCAACAACACACCCTGTGCATATGATGAAACCTGTGCTACCTCCTGTCATCTGCAACATTGATGCAGGAACAGGCTAACATGGTGCTGATGCACAGGGTGACTTTATTACAGTATAGCAAAGTTTTAATGTGTAGTATGTTGTCAGCAGTAAAGTGTAATGATATCATTGAAGGTGTAGCTGAGCAGGCATGATGCATTAAAGCTATAATTATCAATGTAGTATTCTTTACACCAGTGTTTATTCCAATTGTCTATTGTCTGCCCGTGTGACACTTGGCTGATGTGTGTAGTTTTGCCAGCATGTGTTATAGAGTGGACAGTAAGTGTGTGATGTGTGCAGCACAGATTTGGAGGTGTACATTTGTGAACATGGTTGAGGTGCACTTTCTGCATGTACGTGCATATTGGACACATGGGCAGGGTGACATGCCCTGTATTAGACAGTGTTAACACTCCATAGTTTCTATTGGTGACCAGTATGCATTGAACTACACACATTTTGGTATGTGAGTACACATGTGCGTATGACACAGTTTGACACTGTTCTGTGGGTGATACTGTTGTTACTATCTGTCATTGGTTTGTATTCTGGTAGTATACATAACCTCAACAGCCTGCCCATAAACAATTGTTAGATGATGGCTTGACAAATGACACACAGATGTAGGACACACAGTAATATTTGTAGCCTTCAAGTACTATTCTATGCCAGTAGCAAGTGGTATTCACCTGCACTCAGTCCTGGGACCACTCCTTTTTGGCATATAGCTTTCTTAGGTACAAGCAAACACAGTAGGGATATGTCTGGCCACGTTTGGCAATGCATACTGTGGGCTATAATGCATTCTCCAGATGACACACACATTCTCCAAAAGGGTATCATACAGACAGATACCTGGTGTCAAACCCATGCTGTAAAGCTATAAGCCAAATAAAGCATAGTCATCCACTTTTACAAAACATAGTATCCCCAGAGTACCATATAGGTAGTAGCCCCCAAAATGTGGAACAGGTACCCATGTATACATAGAGCCATGTGTCAAGTCATCTCTCCTTTGATAATCACATTTTCAAAGGGTTTTGGAAATCCCTCTGTGGATCACATAAGCAATAAGGGGTCTGCATGCATATCCACAAAGGTTGTTGCACACCTATAATAAAAAGCCATCTTTGACAGAATTTGCTGCTTTTGAACAGATTTCAAATATACCTCAGCGATAAACTCTCACTCACACTATTCAATAGAAACTGTAATGAGTGTATGTGAAACGGATGACGTAGGCAAGGGATCACTGCAGTGGCTAGGCTTGTCACAAGCATACAGATGTGACCTAAGGTCTGGAAAGAGGCAGCACACTCTGGCAAAGATAACAGATGTGTTCATGGAGAAAGCAGGGTTCCCAACTATGAAATAATTGAGGTCACATGTATGTATATGTATTTGCCACACAGCTACCTGATGTGTAATGCACATACTGTTGTCATTGTGATATGTTATAGAGTAGTAAAAGCAACACCCATGACACATTGACCAACAGTGTTACACACACAGTCATCAAGTACAGAATTCAAACCCCGACCTAACAACTTTTTGATATTACAGCAGTTCACATTAACACAATGTGCTATACGCATTACTAGGAGTTTTCCTTTCCACAGGTATATTTGTAGGATGGTGACATCATCAGACTTGACAAAGATGAGTAAACCACTTTTAAGGTGTGTCAGTAGTCTACAAAAAGATAGCTCCTCTTCAAAAAGACACACCCACACAATTAGCAAGCGCAGGATTCAAACTGCTATCTAACTACTTTATGATATTACAGCAGTATGCATTTATACCACACGCTATACACATTACTGGGAGCTCTTCTTTCCACAGGTATATTTGTAGGATAGTGACATCATCAGACTTGACAAAGATTAGTATACCACTTTTAAGGTGTTTCAGTAGTCTCCAAAAACATTGTTCCTCTCCAAGAAGACACACACAGTTGGCAAGTGCAGGATTCAACCCTCTAGCTATTGACTTTATGATATTACAGCAGTATGCATTTACACAACGCGCTCTACACATTATTAGGAGTTCTTTTTTCCACAGGTATATTTGTAGGATGGTGACATCATCAGACTTGAAAAAGATGAGTATACCACTTTTAAGGTGTTTCAGTACTCTCCAAAAAGATTACTCTTCTCCAAGGAGGAACACAAACTCTAACAGAGTTGGCAAGTGCAGGATTCAAACCCCTATCTAACTACTTAATGATACAAGAGCAACATGCATTTAAACAACGTACTATACAAATTACTAAGAGCTAGTTTTTCCACAGGTAAATTTGTAGGATGGTGACATTATCAGACTTGACAAAGATGAGTATACCACTTTTAAGGTGTTTCAGTAGTCTTCAAAAAGCTTGCTCCTCTCCAAGGAGACTCACACACTCTCTCATTTAGTTGGCAAGGGCAGGATTCAAACCCCTGTATAACTACTTAATGATACCAGAACAGTACAAATTTATACAACACGTTATACACATTACGGGGAATTCGTTTTTCCACAGGTATATTTGTAGGATGGTGACATCATCAGACTTGACAAAGATGAGTATACCACTTTTAAGGTGTTTCAGTAGTCTTCAAAAAGCTTGCTCTTCTCTGAGAAGAGACATACACACACACTCTCATACAGTTGGCAAGTGTAGGATTCAAATCCCTCCCTAACTACTTTATGATACTAGACCATTACATATTTACACAACACGCTATACACATTACTGGGAGTTCTCCTTTCCACAGGTCTATTTGTAGGATGGTGACATCATCAGACTTGACAAACATGAGTAAACCACTTTTAAGCTGTTTCAGTAGTCTTCAAAAAGGTTGTTCCTCTCCAAAGAGACACACACACACATTCATACAGTGGGTAAGTGCAGGATTCAAACCCCTACATAACTACTTTATGATATTCAAGCAGTACACACTTACACAACGCGCTATACACAATGCTGGGAGTTCTCTTTTCCACAGGTATATTTGTAGGATGGTGACATCATCAGACTTGACAAACATGAGTATACCACTTTTAAGGTGTTTCAGTAGTCTTCAAAAAACTTGCTCCTCCCCAAGGAGACATACACACTCTCATAGAGTTGTCAAATGCAGGATTCAAACTCTACCTAACTACTTTATGATACTAGAGCAGTACACATTTACATGACACACTATACACATTATTGAAAGCTTTTCTTTTCACAGATATATTTGTAGGATGGTGACATCATCAGCCTTGATAAAGTGGGTTACATTAGGTGACATTAGGTGGGCTACATAGAAGGAATTTCTAAACACTTTGTCAATGTGATCATCAACGGAGAGTTTACTATATACCTGGGTCCCCAGGTCCATAATTACATTCTATGTACATACTGGATTACCACCTATGTGGTAATTTGTGGGCACTTTGTTTTATCCAAAGGGGATGACTATGCATTTTTGGCATTCTGCTTGAGGGCATTGTTTTGACACCAGGTATCTGTCTCTGTAAGACCCTTCTGGAGGATGTCTGTGTCAGCCGTAGAGTTGATTATGAACCACAGTTAGCAGTTATCTGCAAACTTGGTCAGACATACTCCTCCCATGCTTGCCTGTACCTCTAACCAGTATCTACTGAACAGGTGGGGTCCCAGGACCAAGACCTGTGGGATGCCACTTGTGACTGGTTTAGAGTCTGACATGGCACCCGCAACTCTGACCATGTATGTTTGATCTGTGAGCCAGTTGGCCAACCATCCTGTGACATAGGGGTTAATGCTCAAGATGGTAAGCTTGTCCATGATGCCAGAGTGGGGAATGGTGTCAAAGGCCTTAGTAAGGTCCAGGTGGGCTGTGTGGACTACTTTCACCTCCATCTATGTCCTTGGTAACTGTTTCAAAGAAGTCAACTAGGTTTAGGTGGCAGGATCTGCCTTTAACAAAGCCAAATTGGGTAGAGTCCAGTGTCTGGAGGTTCCCAATGTCTCTGTTTATGGGTTCCATGATAACTTGCTCCATAGCTTTGCAGACCAGGCTGAGTAGGTCTATAGGGCAATAGTTTTAAGGTTCTGTTGTGGCACCACATTTGTGGAGCTGGATGACTGCTGCTGTATGCCATTCTTTGGTTACATAGTCTGTGGTAAGGTTGAGTCTGGACAGTGAATGTAGGTGAGGGTGTAGTTCCTTTTGGGGCTGGTGTAATACGCAGCCTGGGACAGCATCCAGTCCCATTGATGCTGTGTTCTTAGCTTTGGAGAGGGCTGTTGTTACCTGCATGTCCATGAAGTCTGGGGCTCTGCATTCTTCTGGGATGGACACAGGCCCTTTTGGGGGTGAGGGGGTGTGAAGTTTGCACTGAACTTGTCCGCCAGGATGTGGGCAATGTCAGTTGGTTCAGTGTATTTTTTGCATTTTGCAGTAGCTGACATCATATTTGAGAGTTGCCACCTAAATGTTTGGTATAGCTAATGAAGGCTTTGTGGTTGTTATTCTTAGATTCCTTGGCAATTTGTCTTTAGAAACTGGCCTTGGATTATTTTATGAGCGATCATTGTTTCTTCCTAATAATGATCAGTGATGCCTTTCCTTTTGTGAAGTTTGCTCTATCGTGTTAGTTTCCTCCTTCTGTTGTATAGTTTATTTATGGGCAACGACCACCAGATTGGTTTCTTCTTTTTGGAAGAGTGCATCTTGGTTTTATTTGGGATGTCTCGATCCATGCATCCCTGTAGATGCTCATAGAATGCACTTGTAAATGATTCTGCAGATTGCATAGCATTATCCTATAGCAAGGGGCTTTGGAACTTTTCACTTTGGTCTTGAGAAGTGTGCAGTTTGCTTTTGAAAATTTCTTCACAGTGGTTTTCTTGACTGGGTGGGGGGGGGGAGGGTGTCCAGTCTGATTACTTTATGGTCTGATATTACCAGCGAGGGGGTTATCTCTGGTGTGGAACACTGGTACCCCATGTTGGTGATGATCAGGTCCAGTATGTTGTCACCTCTAGTGGGCATGGTGACCAGCTGTTCCAGAGCATTTGAGTTTTTAAACTCTAAGAAGCATTGGGCAAAGGATGTTGTACATGAGTAATTCTCCCAGTCAATGTTTGGGTAGTTGTAATCTCCTCAGATAATGGTGTTTGGTAGGACCTTTATATTTTCCAGTGTTCCCAGGAATACTGAGTGAGGTTCCTGAGATAAGGTATGTGATCTGTAGCAGGCTACAATCTGATAAGCAGCTTTGCCCAATGTTAGTTGCACTTGCATGGGCTCCAAGGCCTCATGCTGTGCCACTAACCTGAAGGTGTGGGTATCCTTAAGGTAAATGGATACACCCCTTCCTTTTGTTTTTCACTCTGGGTTTTGGGGCCGAAGATCAGAGGGATTGTGAGTGTTTTACGTGGAGCATGTCCAACAGCTCTGTGTTTGACATAGCTTTGTATGTTAGGCAGAGATCACCTCTGAGTAGGCGATATGCAAGAGAGTACAGCTGGAGCATTTGGAGATGGTCTGTGTATGGCATGTATTTCAGGCTGCTAATCCTCTTTGTGAGGTATTTCTTCAGGCTTTCCAGTTGTTGTAGATGTCTTGTGAGGTACATAGCAAAAGGGGTGTTGTACTCTATTATGGATCTAGTGAATGATGAGTAGAGGGGTACAATGTCCTCTTCTATTCTGCATGAGACACCTTTTGTGATGAGGTGTGCCATGTAGAAGGATTTCCTGACTACTGTTGGGATGTGATTATCACAGGTGTGTCCACTGTCCACCTGTGACCCAAGGTCTCTTATCACACTTTCAGTGTTAAGTATACTACTGCCTATGTTGTAGTTCATGGCGATTTATACCTAGTTTAGTGGGTTTATCTATAATTCTAGAGTGGGGGATGGTGTTGAAAGCCTTGGCAAGATCTACATAGGCTGTGTGAACCACCTTACCCTTGTCTACAGTTCTGGTGACTGCTTCAATGACGTCTATCAGGTTTAGGAGACATGATCTGCCTTTTACAAACCCAACATGGTTGTGGTCCAGAGTTTGGAGATTACCAATGTCTTTTTTTAAAAGTTATATGATAATACATTCCATGGCCTTGCAGAGCAGGCTCATCAGGCTAATGGGGCATTAGTTCCTGGGGTCTGTGGTGGCTCCCCCGTTGTGTAGTGGGATAACCATCACTGTTCTCCATTCAGCAGGCACAAAGCCTGAGGTGAGGCTATGACTGAACACGTTACGTAGGTGTGGTGCCTGTTCGTTCTGTAGTTTGTGTAGAACACAGCCTGGGATGATATCTGGTCCCATGGATGCTGTGTTCCTGGCGTTGGAGAGTGTTTTTTACCTGTGCAGCCGTGATGACAGCAACTTTGCAGTCTTCCGTTATAGAGATGTGCTCTTTCAGGGGTGAGAGGGGGGTAAAGTTAGCACTGATGCTATCTGCCAGGATGTTGGAAGTATCAGTTGGGTCTGTATATTTAGTGCCATTGTGCTGTAACTCAAAGCAGATCTGAGTGTTGCCATTGAGATTCTTCACATAGCTATAGAATGCTTTGTGGTTGTCTTTAGAATCAGTGTCGATTTTGTTTTCATAACTAGCTTTGGATGAGTTTATCAGGGATCACAGCTTCTTACTGATGTTGACCATGGAGCTCCTCCCCTCATGGGATTTTACCCTCTTTTGCAACAGTTTCTTCCTTCTGTTGTGCAGTTTGTTTATGGCAGGGGAACACCAGATTGGCTTCCTTTTCTTGGAGGATAGCATCTTGGTTCTGTTTGGGATAGCATGATGCATGCAGTCATGTAAGTGCTTATAAAGTGCAATTGTGAAGGATTCAGTAGTCATAACTGTATTGTCCATCTGCATGGGTGTCCTGCAGTTCAGCACTTCTGTCTTAAGAAGCATGAAGTTGGCTTTGGAGACATTTTTTAACATGGTTTCCTTAATGGGGGTGTGGGTCCAGAATGTGGATATGTAGGGTAATTAGCTTATGGTCAGATGGGACCAATGAGGTGCTAACTTTTGGAACACCGGTCATGCAGGACAAACCAAACCCTGTAACCAACACAAATAACCACTACATGAGCTAAATGCTACTCATTGCCAGAAGTCTCAGCCTCCAGATGCACACACTCAAGGCACTTCTCATTATGGAGAATATTGATATCTGTGCAGTAACAGAAACCTAGTTCAAGACTCCAGACAGCACACCAAGACAACCAGGATACTACTTATTCCATACCTTCCAGCATCAGAACCTGAATCATAGCACATAGGGTGAGAATGTATCCATATTCATCAAGGATACCTACACCTCTCTCTACATGCTCTCTACAGGATATGTACCCATAGAATGTTGCACAGCAATGTTCTTTACACTCCACAGGGGTGGGGCCACAAAACCCCCTTGGCATTCATACTCTAAGAGCCTGATGAGTGTGTTCTGCAAGGCAATGGAGCCAATCATAATGGAAGTCAACAATACAGAGATTGGGAACCTTCACACAGTTGAGCACACCCCGTTTGGCTTCATCAAATGCAGACCATGCCTTCTGAACTGGGAAGATTTCTTTGACAGTTACCCAGGCTACAGATGATTGAAATGAGCTCAACACAGCCTACCTATACCTCGCTAAGGCCTTTGACACCATTCTCCAGTCAGGTATCATAGATAAACTCACAACCTGGCCATGAATCCAAGATGGATTGCAAACTGGCTCACAGACCGATCTCACACATTAAGAGTTGCTGGCTACATGTCAGACTCTACACCGTTAACGACTGGTGTCCCCCAGGTTTCAGTCCTGGTGTCCCTCCTATTTGGTATAGACTTCTCAAATGTACATGCCAACACAGGAGGGTTGTGGTTGACTAACTTTGCTGGGAACTGTAAAGTGTTTGCCATAATAGATTCCCCGGAAGACAAACATATTCTCCAGAAGGGACTCTATGAGACAGATGTGTGGTGTCAGAATCATGGCCTCAAGCTCACTGTGGAGGAATGCATAGTGATCCTCTTTGTTGAAAACAAAATACCCACAAACTACCACATAGGTGTTACCCCCTTAAAAAGGAGAAGGTGATAAGGGATCTGGGGACACAAGTAGATAGTCATCTTTCCTTTGACATCCATGTTGCCAAAGTGATTGGGAGATCCTATGCGGCCCACCTAATCAACAAAGGGTTTGCATCAGGATCCAAAGAGGTAGTGTTGGCACTCTATTCTTACATCATCAGACCCATCATTGAGTACAGTGCACCATTTTGGATGTACTCGACTTAGCATATCCATCAGCTGTAGAGACCACATAGGTACCTCACCAAGAGGATCACTGGCCTCAAACAGTTGTGTTATGCAACACAACTGGTAAAACTAAATCTGTTCTTTGTTGCATACCACATACTCAGAGGCACACTCTGCCTAACATACAGATCCATGTCCAACACATAACTGTTGAACATGCTCCATCTACAGATAACAACATTGAGTCACCCTACACATTCCAGGGATATGAACTTCATCACAACAATGAATACAACATGCTGGTGGGATAGAGTACCATCCCAGACACTTGCCTTACTGTGGAACAGAGTCCCAATGTACATCAGACAGAACCTCTCACTGACACTCTTCAATTGGAACCTTGATGAGCGGATGGGAAACAGACAATTCATCCCAGTCATCACATCAGCAGCCCCACTAGAAAGGGGCTTAGGGTACTAACTATTAAAACTAGGCCTTGGGAGACTACCCAATGGTGTGGTGAAAGATGCACAACTTGCGTAGGCTGATATATGCCTTTGTGGAGATAGTCTACTACATACCTATGAACCTATGTGACAGGTACATGTCTACAGAGAGTAGATGTGTACTTCATTGTACAGTCATGTTGTACAGCAGGCACATGGACCACATACACTGTATTGCTTACAGATACTGGTGGCTGTTATGTACAGTGGGAGAGATGTGCACCTCATGTCACTCGTGCCATTGGGATGTGTGCTGGGTGGGACAGTCCTGGATGGCTCCCTGTAATGGTCACCCTCTTACACACATCTCTGCCCATCCATCTTTGGCTTATTATACTGTGTTCCCCCTACATATATATATACATATATATGTATATATATATATATATATATATATATATATATATATATATATATATATATATATATAGGTACATAGGTAGGTAATAGGCTATCTGCCTGAAGGCATATATTAGTATGACCAGAGTGTGCAGCTATCACCACCCATGGAGTTAGTTCCCTGGATCTCATTGTAGTAGAGCTAATGAAGTGATCCATGGTGTGACAGTTCAGTTTCACATACACTCATCAAGGCTCCTCTGGAAGAGTGTCAGTGAGGGACTTGGCTTAATATCGGTTGGGAGCCTGTTCCAAAGCAAGGGAAGTCTGTGAGTTAGTAATGTATCCCTCCAACATGTTCTATTTAATGTTGTGATGATGATATCCCTAGAGCATGTGGTACAGTGAGCTTAGGTTTACTTCAGATAGTGTATGTACATCAGTTCTGCATTGGACATGGACCTGTCTGTTGGGCAGAGATCTCCTGAGTAGAAAGTATTCAACAGAGTACAGATTGAGTTAAATTCAGTCTTGTTGCATGAGGCAACTGTTTGAGGCCAGTAATCATCTTGTCTAGGCACTTCAGTTGTCTTTCCAGCTGCTGAAGGTGCCTAGTCAGATTAAACGCAAGTGTGTTGTGGTACTCTCTGACGGGTCTGATGACTGATGAGTAGAGGGAACCTCCTTTGACCTACATGCAAATACCTTGGCAGTTTGTGGGAACACATAGCATGATTTTCTAACCACTTTGTGAATGTGTTTCTGGAGGTAGAGATGACTATCCACATGTGTCCATAGATCCCTTATTATCACCTCCATATTTAGGGTGTTGGCACCTATGTGGTATTTGTGTGACTGTAGCTCGAGGCCATAATTTTGACACCACATCTGTCTAACTGAGACCTTTTTTAAGGATGTCTATGTTGTCCCAAACATCAATTATGACAACATTTTTGCAGTCATCCACAAACTTTGCTAAACATAGACCTTGTGTGTTTGACTGTATTTCTGAAAAGTATACACCAGACAGGAGGGGTCCCAGGACTGAGCCATGGGGGACAGCAGTTGTTACCAGCTTGAACAGGAGACCACGATTCTTACCTTTTGGGATCTATCTGTGCCCCAGTTGGCAATCCATCAGATGATATACATATTTATGCACAGGTTGTTGATTTTGTGGATACGACATGTGTCAGGGATATTGGAAAAGGGCTTTTCAAGGTCTATGTGGGACGTGTTTAGCTCATTTCATTGATGTATGTCCTGGGTGACTGCATTGAAAACAGTCTAGCAGGTTTGGGAACCATGATCTGCCCCTGACCAAACCAAAATGGGTAGGGTTGGGTGTTTGTAGGCTCCCAATAGCTCTGTTTATGAGTTCCATCATGATAGACTCCATGGCCTTGCAGATCAGGCTTAATAGGCTTATAAGACAATAGTTCCCATAGTCTGTTGTGCATCAACACTTGTGGAGTGTGCCAATCGTTGCTGTAATCCATTCAACAGTTTCATATCCTGTACAGAGGGTGAGTCTCAAAAGACTATTCAGGTGCAGGGTCTGTTTGTTTTGCAGTTCAAATATGACACAGCTAGGGAAACCATGTCATCCCACAGACGCCGTGTTTTTAGGTTTGGAAAGAGCTGTTTAACCATTGTATTTGTGGTTTCTGGGTTTTCACAATATCCAGGTATGATAATGGGCCCTTTTGTCAGTGAGAGGGGGGTAAATATGTATGAACCTGTCTGACAAGATGTTGGCAATGTCAGTCATGTACATGTATTCATTTACAGTTTGCACTGACTCAGAACATATATGAGTTTACATTGATATTTATGACATAGTGAAAGAAAGCTTCATGGTTCTCTATGGACTCTTTGACAATATGTTTGCCAGACAATGGATTGGATAATGTTAGGAGTGCTCATTGTTTATTGATGATACTGATCAGAGATTTATTGATCTTCTTTGAATTTTCACTTTCTTTGAACAACTTAAGTACTTGTAGTACATAAAATATAATAAAACAAATGTAGGGGGAATTAAGCGGCAGACAACAGTATATTGCATATACTGCTCAAACGCTATGCATTTTGCTCTTTTTTAGTCACCAGTCAAAAGAATATATATTACCAGCCGAGACTATCGGATGAGTTTCTCTATTTTTCAAAAGCTGTGTGTGTGCCAGTGAAATGCTGTCATGGCTTAGTGGTTCAGTACTGTGACTATAATGCACAGTATCCTGAGTTTGAGCCCTGTCACTGCTTTTTATTTTCCTGCTGGGCAGACCAGACTGCTTAAGGAACAGTACAGCAGGTGTGAGCATGTTTATCTGACTTTGCTCAACTTTGTCCAACCTTGCCCAACTTTGCACAACATTGCCCAACATTGCTCAACATTGCCCGAAGTTGTGCTAGTTAGTGCGCTGTGCAGCTCCATGCAATTGTGTTTAAATATGCTAAATAGTGGTAAAATGTGCTTAACACTGCTTTATATTGCTTAAAATAGGGCAATCATGCCTCAGGTGGTGCTGCAGGGCTGCCTATGTTGGATGCACATAGTACACTCCCTATACATGTTTGAAAACAGGTAGTGTCAAGTTAGGCATCCCTTTTATTGTATGTGTGAGTCAGAGAGAGATGTCATTTCCAGGGTTCCTACTAAGTCAGTGTATGTGCTATGCATTGCCTCTTTGCCAAGGCCAAGGCATACTGGGCACGCCTCCTTCTGCCTACTGGGGCAGGCACAGGCTGTTCCTCCTCTGAGTCACGCTTTGCCTGTGCAGGCCTTGGCAATGGTGGGGGGCTGTTTGGCCCTGCCCCATGCTGTTCCTGCTGCAGCTGTTTTCGCAGGATCATATTGTGTAGCATGGCACATACCACGACAATTTGGGTATATGTAGTTGGTGAGTACTGCAAGGCTCCACCAGATGTGTCCAGGCACCGGAACCATGACTTGAGCATCCCAAACACACACTCAATAATGTTTCTTGTTTGTGCATGTGCCTCATTATAGAGTTCTTGTTCGGGTGTGTGTGCATTTCTGATGGGTGTCATCAGCCACAGCTCCAGTGCATATCCAGCATCCCCCACTAGCTGACTGTCAGGGATGTCCCCATTGGCAAATCTCTGGTACAGCTGCGTCAGATGCCAGATGTGGGAATCGTGATAGCTTCCATGGCAGCCAGCACACACATTAATTATTATGCCCTGGGCATCGCACACGACCTGGCAGCTGATGAAGGGGAAGCCCTTGTGGTTGATGAAGACCCTACCCTGCTCACCGGGTAGTGCTTTGATATGTATGTGCGTGCAGTCTATTGCACCCACTACCTCAGGGTATTCTGCTATTTGGTGGAAAAGACGCATATTGCTGGCCAATGCCTCACGGGAATTGGGGAAATATACGTGCTCACCGACATGTGCTGACATGGCATCCAGGAACTGGTGAAGTACCCTGGATGCTGATGCACCCCCATCATATCACCAGTTGGACTCTGGAAGATACCTGTAGCTAGTATTCGTAGGTCAACACATACCTTGGTATCCACTGGGATGGGTTCCCCTCTGTTGGTTCTGTGTGTGAGGCATGGCCGGCACAGCTCAACAATTTGCTGCAGGAGGTCTCTGTCCACTCTATAGCACTCCGCTATCTCCAGCTCATGTAGCCCCTGGTAGGTTACCCTGGGTCTGTACACTCTTCTCCGTCTCCTCACTGCGGGTTGCTCAGCAGCATTCACAACATCACCACCCTCAGCATCTTGCACGTGTTGGTTTATGATAGCAATAGCAGCCCCTAACATTTTGTCTGACTTAAGCTTTTTAAGTTTTCACTCTTTGTATACTGCAGTGTTGCAGAGTTCTTGGGAAAAAACAGACTGCTGTTTGCAGAGTTTAAAGTGCTGGGCTTGGCTGGACTAGTCTACTGCCTGTGTAATTGGCTGATTCTGATTGATTTCACCTGGCAGCTCTGCTAGTTCTCCTTGGTTAACTTCCTACTACTTCTTTTCCTTCCTTTTCCTTTTCTGTTTCCACAAGGGGCAGCGCCATGCAAACAAGCGCACACACGCGCACACAAGCGCACACGTGCGCACACGGTGTAAGAACGTTTGCAAGAAATTTCAGATAAATCCACTGCGTACGCCTTTGGTTTCTTGTTTTCAGCTAGGACAACTGTAGACACACCTCTTGCAATCCTGAGCAACTCAGGGCAAATACAAGCCACTGTGCTCCAATAAGCTTACAGTCTTTCAGACATACCCCCTCATGATGTCACCTATTTTCTACTCTACTACTCCCCTACTCCTACACTTACACTCTAGGGATATGGCTCACATGCCGGGGAAAATTGGGATTTGCTATCCTTATCCATATTCGCATAGGATTGCCTACTAATGCTTGGTTACATCTCTCACACTGAGCTCCCCCCCCTTAGCAACCACTACTCAGTGGCCATGTTGTTTTCAACCTGCCATTCATCTGCATGGCAGAACAAGCTTTTTAGTGAAAATGCCCATTTTTGGCTATTTTTCTTTTTTTTCATTTTATTTAAAGTGCCGCACGTTTGCGCGGTGCTGCACTACGCTTAAACATCAGAGATCAGGGGAAAACATGGATTTTAAGGATTAGCAACATTTGCAAATGCCAATGGCCTTATATTTGGCCATTGGCATGCTTCCTCAACTAGATGCATCCTTTATTTGAAGCTGTCATAGCTCCGTTTAGCTATTTGCAGAATGGTATTCCTTTACCAACGGAGTACATTTCTGCAAATAGCACTACTCTTACACGGACAGGTTAGTGTTTCCTGGATCACAAATTTACCTCATTTGCATAGCTTTCAGCAGCAAATGAGGTAATTTGCATACCATAACACTGTCCATGCAAGAGTAGCTTTAGAAGCTCTCATGCACGCCCCTGCCAGCTGTTGCTGGATCGCTCGGCAGACATATTGGCTGTCTGCTGTCTTACACTAATCTTAGACTCTGTGCAAGCCTTCGTAAATCCGACCCAATGTCTTCTACTTTAATACCTTAATTTGCTGTTCTGTGTGCTTTTAAGTGTTCAAGTGCTCTTATTTGATTTTTCATAAACTTGTTTTTGTCATTTTTAACTTATCTGCATTTATTTAAACTGTATTTGCCTTAATGTTGCTACACACTCAAGTGTGCTAGCTAGTACTGCATTTAAAGTGTTTTGTTACTGTCATTAGCTCATTCTTTCTAATACAGAGAGAACTTCTTGAGAAAGCCAACCCACTTAACTAAAAAAAAAAATATATATATATATATATATATATATATATATATATATATATATATTTATATATATTTATATATAAATTCCAAGCTTGTTTTCTGCCTTTCCTGTAAGCAAACTAATCCAGATACATATTTGCTGTATCCAGGACTGTTTGTAAGCATCAGTGCCCCAAGCCTTTCTGTGTTGGAGGGAAGCCTTCTAGCTTATCAGTGGGAGTGGTAAGCACTAGGTAGCCTATCTACCACATGAGTGGTTTCTGGCCCAGAAATTGTAGTTTCTTAGATATTTGGGAAGTTTTTCCATCTCTTTCAACTTTCTGGTTTAAAAGCCTGCATTTGCGCTTGCTTCCCACCTTCCCTGTAACTAGTTTAGCCCAGATACAGATTTGCTGTATCCAGGACTGTTTGTAAGCTTCTGTGCCCCAAGCCTTTCTGTGTTGGAGGGTAGCCTTCTAGCTTATCAGTGGGAGTGGTAAGCACTAGGTAGCCTATCTACAAGAAGATCAAGATCCAGATTCTTAGTTTTAGCACTTGAATTTGCTTATCCGTGCTCAGCACTTGTTTAGAACTTGTTGTATGCACTAAATAAACTACACATTACTACAGCATTCACTTTGCCTCATTACCTAGAGGAAAACAGTTTTGGTACTTACTTTCCTCACTTGCTTAGAGTAAAACAGCTCTTGTACTCAGTTTCCTCACTTGTCTAGAGGAAAATATTTTTTTTATTCAGGCATGTCCAAGGGTCAACTCCCAGTGTTCTCTCCTGTCTATCTGATGAATCTGGGCATCTTGGGGCAATGTAGCAATTGCCTCATGTACACAGACAACCCTCTCCAACTACCACCCAACACTACAACCTGTGAGAGATGCACTTATCTAGCCAAACTGGAGGTAAAGCTCTCTCCAACCAAGACTGAACTTGATAGTCAAGAGGAGAATGTAGGCACCACACCACATGCATCACATTGTCCCACTAAATGTACACCACCAAACCCCACACATAGAAACACAAAAACATTCAATGAGGCTCTCAAAAATAATCTGCTCAATCAACAGAGACCTCAAAAGCAGAAATGTAAGCAACCTCCCACCACCAACACAACTCAAATGACACATAGCCCACAGACTCAGTATGCCACTCAGTCACAGTCCATAAGGCAAAACAACGTGCCCAACACACTAGTCATAGGTGACTCTATAGTCAGGCACACTGATGTCCCACTCACCAGGCTAAACAAGGAGAAGGTTACAGTCAGCTGCTTGTCAGGTGCCAGGATCCGCCACATAACCCACACACTCAGGTCACTCCACAACAAGTACAAATATGACTCTGTGATTGTCCATGTTGGTGTGAATGACCTGAGACATATCTCACTGGACTATATGAAAAGAGGCATGGAAGAACTATCTGATTTTGTAGCCCAGGCAGGTATGACCCTAGCCCTGAGTAGCATCCTGCCATCACCCAGAATGATATTGCAGTACAAGGAGAAAATGATTGACTTCAACAATTGGCTAAGCTTCTGTTGTCATTCTAAGGGTATCCAGTATCTGTCTGCCTGGGATGATATGGTCGATAGACCACGATGCTTTTGCCAGAGATGGCCTGCACCTGTCACCCCTGGGATTCCAGATACTGACAAAGGCTCTTTCCACCCCTATAGTGCCTTTTTTAGGCTAGGTTCAAATGACAAATTCACCACCATAACAGGAACAGGCAAGCAAAAACTGAGGGTAATGCTACTCAATGCTAAACGTCTAAATCTCAAAATGCACTCACTTGAGGCAATCCTTAAAATGGAGAACATTGATGTCTGTGCAGTGAGTGAGACCTGGTTCAAGGCTCCAGAGAGCACCCCTGCATTACCAGGCTATAACTCATATCACACTTTTCGGCCATCTAACCTGGACCGGACCACCAAAGGCAGAGGCATGCCCATATTCATTAAGGATATCCACACCTCCAGGCTAGTTGCTCAGCATAATGCTGCCGAGGTTATCCAAGTGCAACTAACTCTGGGCAAAACTGCAATCCAAATTGTAGCTTGCTACAGATGCCCCACCATGCCCCAGGATTCCCACTCCTCTTTTCTTGATATACTGGAAAATATTAGGGTTCAACCAAACACCCTAATACTGGGCAATTTCAACTACCCAACCATTAAATGGGAAAACTACTCACTCAGTGCTTTCTGGAATTCATGAATTCAAATGCCCTGGATCAACTTATCTACACCTCTACCAGGGGCGAAAATATCCTAGACCTAGTCATTACCAACATGAGTGACCGGTGTTCCACACCTGAAGTCAACTCCTCTTTGGTCAGATCCGACCATAAGCTAATCACCCTAGATATCCACATCCCACCCCCACCCCCCATTAAGGAAACCATGGTAAAAAATTTTCTCCACAGCCAACTTCATGCTTCGTAAGACAGAAGTGGTGAACTTCATGACACCCATGCAGATGGACAATACAGTTATGACTGCTGAATCCTACACAAATGCACTCTATAAGCACTTACACAAGTGCATGGATCGTGTTATCCCAAACAGAACCAAGATGCTATCCTCCAAAAAAAGGAAGCCAATCTGGTGGTCCCCTGCCATAAACAAACTCTACAACAGAAGGAAGAAATTGTTGCAAAAGAGTAAAATCCCATATGTAGAGGAGCTCCCTGGTCAGCCTCAGCAAGAAGCTGAGATCCCTTATAAGATCCTCTAAAGCTAGCTATGAAAACAAGATTGCCACTGATTCTAAGGACAACCACAAAGCATTCTATAGCTATGTCAAGAATCTCAATGGCAGCACCCAGATCTGCTCTGAGTTCAGCACAATGGCACAAAAATTACAGAACCAACTGATATTGCCAACATCCTGGCAGATAGGTTCAGTGCTAACTCCCCCCCCCTCTCACCCCCTAAAGGGCCCATATCTATACAGGAAGAATGCAGAGTCCCTGTAATCACAACTTCACAGGTAAAAGCAGCACTCTCTAAAGCCAAACACACAGCATCCATGGGACCAGACAACATCCCAGTCTGCATTTTACATGAACTTCAGAACAAACTGGCTCCCCACCTAAGCATCATGTTCAATCATTGCCTCACGTCAGGCTTTGTGCCCACTGAATGGCACACAGCGACAGTTATCCCACTCCACAAAGGGGGAGCCACCACTGATCCTGGGAACTTTCGCCCTATTAGCCTGATGAGCCTGGTCTGCAAGGCCATGGAACGTATCATCATGGAATTCATAAACAAAGGCATTGATAACCTCCACACTCTGGACCCCACCCAGTTTGGGTTTGTGAAAGGCAGCACTTGCCTCCTGAACCTGGTCAACTTCTTTGAGGCAGTCACCAAAGCCGTAGATGAGGGTAAGCTGGTTCACACAGCCTATCTTGACCTCGACACCATCCCCTATTCTGGAATTATAGCTAAACTCACTAAACTAGGTATAAATCCCTATGTCACAAGATGCAGTTGCCAACTGGCTCACTGACAGAACCCAAACTGTAAAAGTTGCAGACTCCATATCTGACTTCAAACCAGTGACAAGTGGAGTACCACAGGGTTCAGTCCTGGGACCTCTCCTGTTTGGTATCTACTTCTCTGAAGTACAGGCTAACACAGAAGGCCTCTGGCTAATGAAGTTCACAGATGACTGCAAACTAGGAGCAATAGTTGAGTCCCCAAATGATGTGGACATCAAACAAAAGGGCCTCACTGAGACAGATGCCTGGTGTCAGAGCCATGATCTCAAGCTCAATGCCGAAAAGTTCACTGTTATCCCCATTGGTAAAAACTCTGTACCCATGAACTACCACATAGGCGGCAGTCTTTTTAACACCGAATGTGTGATAAGAGACCTTGGGACCCAGGTGGACAGAAGTCTCTCCTTTGATAATCACATTGCCACAGTAGTCAGGAAATCCTTCTACATGGCACACCTCATCACAAAAGGGTTCTCATCCAGGAAAAAAGAGGTCATTGTTCCCCTCTACTTAACACTCATTAGACCCATTATAGAGTACAATGCCCCTTTTAGAATGTACCTCACAAGGCATCTGCAGCAGATGGAAAGGCCGCAGAAGTACCTCACAAAGAGAATTACTGGTCTCAAACAGATGCCCTACACTGATTGTCTCAAAAAACTCCAGCTTTACTCTGTAGCATATCACCTACTCAGAGGTGATCTCTGCCTAACATATAAAGTTATGTCAAACCCAGAGCTGTTGGACATGCTACACCTAAAGAAATCCCAATCCCTCCGAGCTACACGCTCTAGGGACCTAAACCTTGTCATCACAATAAACAGACCTTGCTGAAGGAATAGATTCCTGTCCCAGAGACTTCCCATACTCTGGAATAAGCTACCCATCTTTGTCAAGCAAAGTTCCTCATTAGCACTCTTCAAGAAAAATCTTGATGAGTGAATGGGAAATAGGAAATACACCCCGGGGATCACTTCTGTGGCTCTGCTCGACAGGGGCACAGGGAATTAACTTTCTTTGGTTGGCATAAGCCAGGGAACTTTGTTGGCTAGGCTTAGTTTAGACCTTGGACCGATAGCCTAGTACCTACCTATGAACCTATGAACCTATGAGCAATGTGCATATGCACTGTAACCTGTACTTCTGATCTGACCTGACAGTATCCATTTATAATCTGAACAGTTCTGAACATGTCTGTTTATCATATAAAGCTCTTGACTTACACTTGATAGCATTCTTGTAGGCAATTACTAGTTAAGACAGAAAAATAATGGTTACTTTAGTGTGTCTGTGTGCATATGAGTGCAGGTTCACAAACTAATGGCAAGCTCTTTAAGATAGCATGAAAGCTTAAAATGGACAAGCAATCCTTACAATCAGGACTGTCACATGTTAAAAAATCAAAGGTCTGTTGCAAACATACTTATTTATTGTTATGTGTAACAAACATTCTTCTTTTAGGATTGGCTAGGTCTTGAACTTTAATGTCATTTTACTGCTTGTTGGACTTCTAGACCCCACCAACATTTCACAATGGCGGCACCCATTATCATAGGTTAAGACAACAGCAGGTATTAAAAGAGGAAATATGACACAATTAAAACATTGCCAACTGAATACAAAGGAGAATGGCTTACAGTCACTTGTTTTCTTATAACTACCCTCATTAGGAAAGTAGTAGAATGCGGAAGGAAGTAACACAGACAAATGTACATGGTAAAACCTCACGCTGAAGAAATTAAAAATGAGTTTAGAGAAATGAACTTGCAACCTAAGAAGGGAAGAAAAATATGAAGAATATATTGAGACAAAGCCAAGAAGACTGAATGTCTAACAGGAAAGATGCTGATTACTCTCCTCATAAGGAAAAATTTACACTTAAATCTGAGTACAACTTAAAGTTAGGACCAAGGAAAATTGTAAGCTAGATTAGTTTTAAAATGAGTGATTCCATAAGAACACAAAACGAATCAATAAGGAGTGCCCACTGTTTGAGGAACATTACTGAAGGATATTTGATGTTTGATGTAGAACAATATAGATACTAAACAGATTGTCTGCTACAGAAAAAATCCAAATGGACAAGCTTGTCTTGAGACAATAATGAGATACAAGATGCAACTACTGCTACAGAAAGCAAATGATAAATGCGGAGTAAAAAAATAGTAGTTAGTGTGGACACAATTCAAGGCCAGCTGGACAGCCATCTGGTCAAACACAAGTGGGTATGACCTAGTAATACTCCAGAAAGACTGACAGAAGTGCACAATTTTGATGTTACCCACAGGGGTATGCTAATGTGGGAATAAAATAAAAGACAGCATAAGATTACTAAAAAAGTAAAATTTTAACTGAACCGCCCTTATTTTATAAAATCTGCATGTAAGAAAAGTAAAGTCAAGTTTTGTATCCTAAACCGCATTCTGACCCAACAGATCCAGCAAATTATAGACCAATAGCCTTCATAAACACTGATCTTAAGATATTAGCCCATGTTATAGCAAATAGACTTAAGAATATACTCCCCTCTATTATTTCCCAACAACAAATGGGCTTTATGACAAACAGGCAAACAAGTGACAATATCCTCCTTTTAGATACCATTATAAGACTACTTAATAGGGATAAATGCCCCAGATATGCCCTTACAGTAGATGCAACTAAAGCTTTTGATAGAGTAAACTTATACTTTCTCTTTAATACACTGCCTTTATATGATTTTCCTCAAGAATTCATTAAAATGATCCAGGTTCTGTATCAGAAAGCTTCTACCACTATACAGGTAAATAAACTTATAACTAACCCTATACTCTTATCCAATGGTACAAGACAAGGATGTTCTCTTTCACCATACCTACTTAATCTTTATCTAGAACCCCTCCTTCTGTTTATTTCACAAAAAAACTTTCATCATATTCCCAGAATCCACAATACAAATATTATATACTCGGCCTTTGCTGATGACTTAAATATATACTTCTAACTCCCCACTACTGACCTCCCACATGAGTTCTCGGTAGTTTCAAATTATAATTTAAATTTAAACAAGTCACACATATTTCCCCTCAATCCTATAGGGCATAAAGAATTGTACTTTCCTATGAGTGAGATCAAAATAAACTACCAGATAAAATAGGAATAATATTTACTTCAGACTTCAAAGATATTATAAACAATAACCTACTAACTACATGGACTAGTATTCAAAATGATATGGATAGATGGAAGAACATTAATATGTTTCTGCTGTCAAAAGCTGGTGTTGTCAAGATGAATTTTCTACCAAGAATACTCTTTCAGTTAAATGCTACCTTTTCAAATATTCCCCAAAACGTCTTCCTTGCCATGGAAAAAGCTATATCAAGATTCTTATGGTATCCCAAATCTACCAGAATTAAATATGCAAAACTTGTACTCGCCAAAGATAAGGGGGGATTGGGGTTACCTGATTTTAAGCTTTACTATAGTATAATTACTGTATACAGACTAATACAAATAATAAACTATGACTCGTATATAAATACTTGGACACCCCAGTGGACCAAAATATGGTATGAACAGTTGAAATCCCTTGGCTGTAATATCAAATCCTTACCATTCTTGAATTTAAACCAGGCTAGCATATACACGAATAATTTACACCCACTAATTAAAAACATGAGTCTTACAACACAGAAACGATTTAAATCATTGCAATTAGCTAACGCTTTTGCCCTTATACAACTGTTACACCTAAATCCTAATTTACTAATAAATAATAAACCAGTAAATCTAACAAACTACCCCCTGATAAAAGACTACACAATATGGGATATATACCAATGGAAAGACTCTAACACGGTGCAAATGAGACTTGAACTCAAACTTCCTATGAAATATAGTATTATCCTTAACCAACTTCATCATCTTATAAATGCTAAATTCTCACAAATACACACTGACTTACAGAACATAGATTTAGTTAAATTAATACTTGTAAATCTTGTGATTAAAGGGAAAACAATTTCTAGGACTTATAAAATTGTAATGAGTGCAAAACATCAGAATTCGTTATTATTTTCAAACTATTGGCAAATGAAAAATCAATCACTGACTGAAGAAAATAAGAAACTAGCCATTGAAAATACAATCAAATTCATTCCTTTCAAGAAGCTGTTATATACACAAATTATGGTAAATAACAATCTATATTATACCTTATCTAAATTAAATAAATTCAGTCCTAACTTTTCGCCTATATGTCCCCATTGTCCGGATCAAACAGCTAATATTTTACATGTCATGTGGAACTGTACTAAGATACACAACTTATGGTGTTCCTTGAGAGTAAGATTAGAGAAGATGGGATATGAAAAATCAACCCTTACTTGGGAGACAGCTATATTGTACATTAATATCAATCAACTCCCAAAAATATTAAAACATGTCTTTATTACGATGTGTGCTCTTATTAAATTCTTTATTACAAAGAATTGGAATGTCATGTCACCAATTACATGGGAAAGTTTTAGCAATCTTGCTATCAAATATATCTCATCTCACAAATTAATTTATTCAAAAGCAAAAAACAAACGCTACTACCAAAAATATTGGGGTTACTTGCTAGATATAATTCTTGACAAATAAAATTTGCCTACAATCTGTCATGAAAAGCTAACCTTTAAATAAGAAATTAATGTAGTATAACCAGTCTTTCTTGCATCTTCTCCCTTTTCTTAGTATATGTGTAACTAGATATTTTCCCTAAACATACAAATAAATGGTTAAATTTATATTTTTACTTTATATACAGACTATCCCGATTCTAACTATCCCTTATGAGACCAAATGAACATAAGAATTCTCATACTTTACTTGACGATGTAGTGACTTCTTGTGTATATATTGTGTGCATATATATATATATATATATATATATATATATATATATATATATATATATATATATAATTTCTCAGAACGAGATTGTTGTCTGTTTTCTTTAGATAGGTATTTGTATTGTTTATTTGTGTTTTTGAGTTACCGTATTGTTGTTATTATTTGAAAAAAGAAAATTGAAATAAAGAGATTTTGGAAAAAAAAAAGTCAAGTTTTGTAGAGTTACACTCTTAAAACAAAATATAAATTGTCTTTTCTTAGATTTCCAACTACATATGCAGTATGTTGTTTTCTACCACTACTGAAATGTATCCTAAAGACTTGAAACAATATAAAATTGTCTGTATGTGTGCTGACTGGTGGCATTGCTTCTGGTTTTAGATTCTTACAGCATGATTAGAACAACATTCTGATAATGCAACTCTCTGAAAATGAGAAATACCTGGCTAACATGCAAGTCAAACCAGTGATATAAGGCCTATTATGTTCACATTTAATGCAAATACTAAACCAAATAAATACAAAAGAAAAGACAATATTTGAATGGTTTAATCAGAAACTGTAATCATAATCACAATGAGTTGAGATGACCACCTGAAGAAAGCTCTCTAAACCCATTTAAATGTGCAGAAATTAGTAGCTTAAGCAGTACTTCTTTGAAATAAGGTAGTTAAATACCATGGTTAGCAAAGGAAAAGCATAAAAACACTCTCAAAATACAAGTTATAGCTGTAAATATGCTTGCATTTTAAATAGAATAAATCTAACCATGCATTTGCAGGAGTGTATCATATTATTGTCGTAATGATTATTTTTTCTAGCCAAAAGTAATAAGCATTCTGTCACCATGTGGAGCCAGCCTATAATTTGTGAATACACAAATAAGGCTGCAAATAACAGCATTTCAAAAATATGCATGATTATACCTTAAATTGCCATTCTGGATGCTGATGACGTACTGTAACAAAATGACATTTCTGCAAATCAGAGTTATTCTTGCGCAATTAATGTGACATAAAAATCTGTGAGATAAATAAGGCCTGCATTTTTGATTCTAGTCCTGTCACAGACAAACTAGGCTGTAACAGTAGGCAGAATCAGAGATACAGTAATAAAAAAAATAATAAAATGAGCAAGAAGTTTATATTTTGCTTCATATAATTATAAAGTCTAAAGTTGTGTGCATTTAGTTTTAATTATTTAGTAGCATGTACCTTTGTGTGAATTTTGACAGGCCTGACACTGGGTAATGAGACAAAGTTATTTCTTGCATTATTACTATTGCTCTGCCATATGCCATGTAAGGATACACCTCAATACACATGTGTATAAATAGATACATACATCTATCAATCTATCTATCTATCTATCTATCTATCTATCTATCTATCTATCTATCTATCTATCTGTCTATCTATCTAAATCTATATAAAAGCATGACTCATACAAGAAAATTAACTTAAATGCCACTTGTTGCTTTTTTTCATTTGCCACAGTCTCGCAAATAACAAATAAAAGAAAAGCCCTGGGATTCAGTAAGTTGCCGTGCAGGAACCATTCCTGTACAGCATGGCAGCGTGCCATGCTCTAAAACGACATGGTGCCGTGTATGAGCGCAGGGGGTGTGTCTGAGAGCAGAGATCTCACAATACACATGCCCCGTGCACTCCAGAATTGCCTTTCGACAATTTTAAACTAGTGAGAATGCTCATAAAAGCCCCCAACACATCAGGATCATTAACATTCAAGATCAAATAAAAACATCAGTCTGCCTCCTTGTAAATTTTTGTACTATTTAGAGCAATAAAACTCAACTGTAAAGAAATTCACAGACTGTCCAAATGTTTGCCTTATATTTCTGGTCTGTTGCTCATAAACTTTGCGTTTTTCTGGCAAAGCATTGAAGATTGTAATTAATAAATAATCTGGTCAAAGCCATAAGGGACAATTGTCCCTACCAAGGCAAAAGGTGATAGAATAACACAAATAGCATAAGCACATAGCGCACACCTCCCAACCCATCAGAGTAAGGAATTTGGACAAAGCCAAAAGGGACAATCGTCCCACAAAGCAGAAAGTTGAGAGAATAACAGTTTCAGCATTAGCATGGATATTCTGAAGGGTATAAATAAAAAAAAAAACACAACAGATATATTTTTTTAAACAAGCAATAAAGTTTAAGCGTAGCTGCGCAGGTGTGCCCATTGCTTAGCTACACTTAGTCCAGCTTAAACATCACAAGAAGTTAAATAGCAAGAGACATCTGATATCAACAGTACTGCAATAATGTAGTGGTCAGAGCATAAGCTTTACAAACAGCCATTCCTGGTTTGATCCCCACTGTAACCGATTTGCAGTTTACATGTGAAACCAGTACATAAACTTTTTTTAATAATTAGCTACAAAATAACATAAATTTGTTAACCAGAGTACTGTAGTAGGTCCAGAAGTGAGGTGTCAGTTTAATGAATATATCAAAACCCCATATAAACACAAATGCCCCATACAGTATAGTCACACATGAATAAATGCAATGAAAGCACATTGGGGGGTGTCAGGGACAGTAAACAAATTTATAATATGTAATGAATGATGAATCAACCCCATACAACAGATAGTTTATAAAATAAAGAAATACAGCTCTGCTTACCAGGTGTAAGTATTGTGTAAATATGACTGCTAAGCAAGGAGTAGCCCAGCTAAGTTGATTTTCCCATCGGTAAGCAGTGCTGAACCTGTCCCTTTAAGCACTACCAACCTTAGCTAATCAGGTTTGCCCATAGCTTAGCTTAGCTCAGCATATTCAAAACTGTCCAATCATGGCAAAGGTCATAAAATCAGCCATATTTAAACCCCAAAGGTGGGAAATACAGCTCATAACTGGTTGCAGCTTCCCACTGTAGGCAGTATGACAGGAGTTGGTGAGGGCATGCGCTTCTTTGCACAGCGCTGGGGCATACAGGAGTCCAAGGTCATGGTAGGACTCCTGGTACATAAACATGATGAGAGAATGCTGCAGGGCCAGTACCAAGACTCCCAATATAAAGTAGAAGCCTGGGACCATCTCAACCGTGATCTCACCAGTGCCATTGGTATTCCCTCGGACTGGTGAGTAGGTCCGGCACCACTATGCCAACATGAAGCAAAGAAAGAGGGAGCTCTTGGATGAGTGGGTCCAAGAAGCAAGACAGAGGAGAGATGTCCCAGCAGTGCGTAAGTACTCATACTAATAACTGTTTACTAATGTCCAGCCTGTGCATATGATGGATAGGTATGCCTAAATATTTCTCTATTTCCCTTAAAGCTGCAGCTGAGTGGGCTGTGAATCAGGAAGCCCATGCTAGTAGGCTGCAAAAGCTGCATCGCGAGGCTGGTGAGTAACAATCCTGCTTGTAGTAGGCATACCAAATAAATACAAAGTAGTAGAAAGTCGCCTGGCAATATAAAAA